>NC_041383.1:779224820-779283356 GCF_002162155.2 Triticum dicoccoides
TTGCTGCCCTCGCATCGCGTTCGCGGGGAATAGGATGTCCCTATCCCAAGAAATACGAACAACTCGGAGACTGACTTGTTCATCCCTTGCATGTTATAGTTCAATACAAAGCTCTTGTAGCTAGGTGGTAGCGATTGAAGAACTCTGTCAGTGACAGCCTCTGGCGAGAGCTCAACTCCCAACTTAGCCAGACGGTTGTAATACCCAGACATTCTAAGTATGTGCTCACTGATAGAACCGTTCTCCTCCATCTTGCAAGCACAGAACTTATCGGAGGTCTCATGCCTCTCGATCCGGACATTCTTCTCAAAGATAAACTTCAACTCCTGGAATATCTCATATGCGCCATGACATTCAAAATGCCTTTGAAGTCCCGGCTCTGAGCCATACAACATGGCGCACTGAACTATTGAGTAGTCATCAACACGCGACTGCCAGGCGTTCACAACGTCCGTAGTAGCTGGAGGGGGTGGCGCACCAAGCGGTGCATCAAGGACATAAGACTTTTGGGCAGCCATGAGGATAACCCTCAAATTACGGGCCCACTCCAAAAAGTTACTTCCATCATCTTTCAGCTTAGCTTTCTCTAGGAACGCATTGAAATTCAGGGGAGCTACTGCACGAGCCGTTGATCTACAACACAAATTTGCAAAGATAACTTGGACTATTGTTCAAGATAATGAGTTCAATTAATCATATTACCTAAGAACTCCCACTCAAATTGACATCCCTCTAGTCGTCCGAGTGTAACATAATCCAAATTAACCAACTTGAGTCCGTTCATCATGTGAGATGAGGTGGTTTCAATGGTGCACATCTCCATGTTGATCATATCTACTATATGACTCATGTTCGACCTTTCGGTCTCTTGTGTTTCCGAGGCCATGTCTGTACATGCTAGGCTCATCAAGTTTAACCCAAGTGTTCCGCATGTGCAAAACTGGCTTGCACCCGTTGTATGCGATCATCATGTGGTGCTTCAAAACGACGAACTTTCGCAACGGTGCACACTTGGGGAGAACACAAATTTATCTTGAAATTTTAGTGAGGGATCACCTTATAATGCTACCATCGTCCTAAGCAAAATAAGATGCGTAAAAGGATTAACATCACATGCAAATCATAAGTGACATGATATGGCCATCATCTTGTGCTTTTGATCTCCATCTTCAAAGCACCGGCATGATCTCCATCGTCACCGACATGACACCATGATCTCCATCATCATGATCTCCATCATCGTGTCGCTATCGGGGTTGTCACGCCAACCATGCTTCTACAACTATTGCTACCGCTTAGCGATAAAGTAAAGCATTACATAGCGCTTAATGATTGACACGCAGGTCATACAATAATTAAAGACAACCCTATGGCTCCTGCCGGTTGCCGTACGCATCGACATGCAAGTCTAAATAAACTATTTACAAACATGATCATCTGATACATCGAATATATTTCAATCATGTCTTTGGCCATATCATATCACAACATACCCTGCAAAAACAAGTTAGACGTCCTCTAATTTGTTGTTGCATGTTTTACTGGCTGCTATGGGTATCTAGCAAGAACGATTCTTACCTACGCAAAACCACAACGGTGATATGCAAGTTGCTACTTAACCTTCTACAAGGACCGCCTTCGTCGAATTCAATTCAACTAAGGTGGGAGAGACAGACACCCGCTGGCCATCTTATGCAACAAAATTACATGTCAATCGATGGAACCGGTCTCATGTACGTGGACATGTAAAGTTGGTCTGGGCCGCTTCATCCCACAATATCGTTGAATCAAGAAAAGACCAAGGAAGCAATATGAATATCAACGCCCACAAACTCCTTTGTGTTCTACTCGTGATGCCATCTACGCATAGACCTAGCTCATGATGCCACTGTTGGGGAACGTTGCATGGGAAACAAAAAAATTCCTACGCTCACCAAGATCAATCTAGGAGATGACCATCTACGAGAGGAGAGATTAGATCTACATACCCTTGTCGATCGCTAAGCGCAAGCATTAAGAAACATGGTTGATGTAGTAGAACATCTTCGCGATCCAGTCATGATCCGTCCTGCGAACTCACGATCTAGCGCCGAACGGACGACACCTCCGTGTTCAACATGCTGGAATTTTGTCTATTTTGGGCCTAGCCCAATAGCAGTTTCAGAAATTCCTAATAAATCCTAGAGGCCCACGCAGCCCATTCGTGCAAGGCAAGAGGTGGAACTAAATTTTAGTCCCATGTTGCTAGTTTAGAGGGAGTTGAACCTCTTTATAAGGGAGGTTCTTTCCCCACTTGTATGAGCATGAGAACAACAGGGACATCCACGCGCGCTCCTCCTCCGCCGCCCGCCTCGCCACGTCATGCCACGCCTCGTCACGACGTGCCGCAGGTTGCGGGAATGAGCCGAGCCGGTGTCTAAATTTTTGCCACGCACTACGGGTATATGAAAGGTCACTCGGGAGCTGGAAAGTTTTTGCTGTAGTGGATATTGAATACGAATGATGTTGCCTGTTCATTTCGTCTCCCATGTTCCCTTCAGCTCCTGGCGCAACCTCTCACCTACTTCTCTTGCACCTATAAAAGGGAGGTCGCTCCTCTCAGAGAGATGCACCAGAACTACTTCTTCCTCTCGCCACCGGTTCCTCAGCACTGCGTTGCTGCTACGATCTTCCTCATCCCGGCTTGCGGCGTGCACCACAGGTCGGGACAGCAGGCCTCCGAAACCGCACCTCTTTGAGTCCTGTACGGGAGAAGGGTAATAAGGTTTTTGGGGAGCGCTCTGTGCGACTATTGGCCGATTCATCACGGACACCGACGACCACTTCCCCAACGACGATTTCTTCCCCGACGTCGACAACCTCTTCGACGACATGGCTACAGAGGATGTCGACCCCAAGTCCAGTGCTTCTGCTCCTGTTGTTGTCCCATACGTGTTCTTGTTTTTCCTGTTAGAGGTCCTATCACAGTTCCTTGTTCTAGTGTTTGCCCTAGATATGTTAGGCTCTACTTCATATATGCAACTTGCTCTACTGTCTGCTCTAGAGATGTTCGGTTCTAGTTCATATATGCAGACGCTATTTACCTTCTCTCTATCATATCGCATGACTTGTTTTATCTCTACTATTTTAGTCATGCTTTATCTAGTATTTTCGTTAATAAAATCATATGGTAAATTGCTCATATTTCCAACAATCCAAAAACCTTATGATAGACAATTTACCCCAAGTGGTTTTGCTGCTTCCATGAGACCTCCTATGTTTGAGGGTATCCACTATAAGAGGTGGAGCGTGAGAGCAGTCTTATGGTTTCAAACCATGAGTTGCTATGACGCCACTCTTGGCAAACCTGAAGGAGAGCATGATGCTCAACATGCACAAGCTTTTCAGAAAATGGATACCTTGTTTAAGGCTGCTCTCTTGAGTGTTCTTGGTGAGAACATAGTTGATGCTTATGCATCAATTGATAATGGAAAAAGATATGTGGGACGCACTCGAGGCCAAGTTTGGGGTCTCGGATGCTGGCACTGAACTGTACATCATGGAGCAATTATATGACTACAGGATGGCTGAAGAGCGCTCCGTGGATGAGCAAGCTCATGAGATACAGTCATTTGCTAGAGAACTTGAGCACTTCAACTGTATCCTACCGGACAAGTTTATTTCCGGAGGTATCATCACTAAGCTTCCTCCCACTTGAGGAGCTTTGCTACCTTACTGAAGCATAAGAGGCGGGAGTTTTCCGTTCTGGATCTCATTGGTACTCTTGATGTGGAAGAAAAGGCAAGAGCAAAGGACAACCGTGCTCGAGGTATTGAGGGAGGTTCTAGTGCCAATCTGGTATAGAAGAAAAACTTCCAGCCCCACAAGTTCAAGAACAAGGGAAAGTTTGATGGTAAAGAAAAGTTTGATGGGAAGAACAAGGCTATACAGCACACGAACTTCAAGAAGAAGAATGACAAGAAGAAAGGTGTTTGTCATGTGTGTGGATATCCTGATCATTGGGCTCCTAGTTGCCCTAATCGCTATAACAAGCGTCATCTTGGGAAAGGCGGCAAGACCGCTAATGTTATCATTGGAGACACTGACATGAAGGATGCTGGGTATGGTATATTTCCCACTATTCTTTCAGTATGTCATTCTCCTGATTGGTTAATTGACACGGGTACTAATGTGCATGTATGTGGTGATATTTCCATGTTTTCGTCTTATCATACCGCAGGGACTTCCACCATGCTGATGGGCAACGGTTCAAGTGCTTCTATTCGTGGTGTTGGCATGGTCGATCTGAAGTTTACTTTGGGGAAGATCGTGCGGCTGAAGAACGTGCATTATGTCCCCTCCGTGAATACAAATCTTGTTAGCGGATCTCTTCTGTGTAGAGATGGCTACAAGCTTGTCTTTGAGTAGAATAAATTTGTAATATCCAAGTATGCAACCTTTGTTGGTAAAGGCTATGAGTCAGGAGGCCTGTTTTGTTTATCCTTATCAGATGTTTGCAATAAAGTTGTTAATCATGTTTGCAATAATAGTAAATCAAATGTGTGGCATTCACGTCTTTGTCATGTTAACTTTGGTTGCATGTCACGACTAGCGAAGTTGAACTTAATCCCTAGTTTCACCAATGTCAAGGGATCTAAGTGTCAAGTGTGTGTGCAAGCTAAGCAACCTCGTAAGTCTCATGTGACTACGAAAATGAGAAATCTTGCACCACTAGAGTTCATACATTCAGATCTATGTGAAATGAATGGTGTTTTGACAAAAGGTGGAAAGAAGTATTTTATGACGTTAATTGATGACTCCACTAGATACTGTCATGTGTATCTTGTGAAATCTAAGGATGAGGCTTTGAACTATTTCAAGATCTATAAAGCTGAAGCGGAAAACCAACTTGATCGAAAGATCAAGAGGCTTAGGTCCGATCGTGGTGGGGAGTTTTTCTCAAATGAATTCGATTCCTTTTGTGAGTAACATGGTATAATCCATGAGAGGACGCCTCCCTATTCACCTCAGTCAAATGGGGTGGCCGAAAGAAAGAACCGTACTCTAACTGATTTGGTTAACGCCATGTTAGACACATCGGGTCTCTCCAAGGCATGGTGGGGGGAGGCGATATTGACGGCATGTCATGTCCTAAACCGAGTTCCCACAAAGAACAAAGAGATAACTCCATTCTAGGAATGGAAGAAGAAAAGGTTGAAGCTCTCTTATCTACGAACATGAGGTTGTTTGGCAAAAGTCAATGTGCCAATTCCAAAGAAGCGGAAGGTGGGACCAAAACTGTGGATTGTGTTTTCCTGGGATATGCTTTTCATAGCATTGGTTATAGATTCTTGGTTGTAAAATATGAGGTACCTGACATGCATGTCGGTACGATCATGGAGTCGAATGATGCGACTTTCTTTGAAGATATATTTCCCATGAAGGATATGGCTACCTCATCTAATCAGGAGATGCCTAGTTCATCGAATCAGGAACCAGTTACAAATATTGAACCTGCCATTTCGATGCAACACTTTGAAAGTCCTGTGGAGGAGAACAATGAAGTTCCTACTAGGAGCAAGAGACAGAGGACTGCAAAGTCCTTTGGTGATGATTTTCTTGTGTATCTCATAGATGACACCCCCAGTTCTATTTCAGAGGCCTATGCATCTGAAGATGCTGACTACTGGAAGGAAGCGGTCCGTAGTGAGATGGATTCCATCTTGGCAAATGAAACTTGGGAGATAACTGATCGTCCTTATGGGTGCAAACCTATAGGGTGCAAATGGGTATTCAAGAAGAAGCTTAGGCCTGACGGTACTATCGAAAAGTACAAGGCACGACTCGTGGCTAAGGGTTATACCCAAAAGGAAGGTGAAGACTTCTTTGATACTTACTCACTGCTACGTCTTGAGCTTGCGTTAGTTTTCCTTGAAGAGGAAAGGGTGATGTAGCAAAGTAGCGTAAGTATTTCCCTCAGTTTTTGAGAACCAAGGTATCAATCTAGTAGGAGGCTCCTCAAAAGTCCCACGCACCTACACAAACAAACAAAGAACTCGCAACCGACGCAATAAAGGGGTTGTCAATCCCTTCACGGCCACTTGCGAAAGTGAGATCTGATAGAGATAGTATGATAAGATAAATATATTTTTGGTATTTTAGAATATAGATGCAAAAAGTAAAGATGCAAATAAAACTAGATTGAAAGCTTATATGATAAAAGATAGACCTGGGGGCCATAGGTTTCACTAGTGGCTTCTCTCAAGATAGCATAAGTATTACGGTGGGTGAACAAATTACTGTCGAGCAATTGATAGAAAAGTGAATAATTATGAGATTATCTAGGCATGATCATGTATATAGGCATCACGTCCGCGACAAGTAGACCGACTCCTGCCTGCATCTACTACTATTACTCCACACATCGACCGCTATCCAGCATGCATCTAGAGTATTAAGTTCATAAGAACAGAGTAACACATTAAGAAAGATGACATGATGTAGAGGGATAAACTCATGCAATATGATATAAACCCCATCTTTTTATCCTCGATGGCAACAATACAATACGTGCCTTGCAACCCTTTCTATCACTGGGTAAGGACACCGCAAGATTGAACCCAAAGCTAAGCACTTCTCCCATGGCAAGAAAGATCAATCTAGTAGGCAAAACCAAACTAATAATTCGAAGAGACTTGCAAAGATAACTCAATCATACATAAAAGAATTCAGAAAAGATTCAAATATTTCTCATAGATAAACTTGATCATAAACCCACAATTCATCGGATCTCGACAAACACACCGCAAAAAGAGTTTACATCGAATAGATCTCCACAAGAGAGGGGGAGAACATTGTATTGAGATCCAAAAAGAGAGAAGAAGCCATCTAGCTAATAACTATGGACCCGAAGGTCTGTGGTAAACTACTCACAACTCATCGGAGGGGCTATGGTGTTGATGTAGAAGCCCTCCATGGTCGATTCCCCCTCCGGCGGAGCACCATCGAAGACTCCAAGATGGGATCTCGTGGATACAGAACGTTACGGTGGTGGAAATTGTTTTTCGTTGGCTCCCTGGATGTTTTCGGGGTACGTAGGTATATATAGGAGGAAGAAGTACGTCGGTGGCCGCTCGTGGGGCCCAAGAGATAGGGGCGCGCCTAGGAGAGGTGGGCGCGCCCTCCTAACTCCTAGCCGCCTCGTTTGCTTCTTGACTTGCACTCCAAGATCTCCGGATCACGTTCGTTCCAAAAATCACGCTCCCGAAGGTTTCATTCCATTTGGACTCCGTTTGATATTCCTTTTCTTCGAAATACTGAAATAGGCACAAAAAAAACAATACGGGTTGGGCCTCCGGTTAGTAGGTTAGTCCCAAAAATGATATAAATGTGTAAAATAAATCCCATAAACATCCAAAAGGGGTAATATAATAGCATGGAACAATAAAAAATTATAGATACGTTGGAGACATATCACTCACCTGTGGCTCGACTGACCACTATTCGAGTACTACTTTCTCTAGCGGCCTCACGTGGTCTTCTCATTCATAAAATGGATGTTAAGAATGCTTTCCTAAATGGAGAGTTGGATGAGGAAATTTACATGGAACAACCAGATGGGTTTGTAGTAGATGGTCAGGAAGGAAAAATGTGCAAGTTGTTGAAGTCTTTGTATGGACTTAAGCAAGCACCCAAGCAGTGGCATGAGAAGTTTGAAAGAACTTTAATAGCTGCAGGCTTTGTTGTAAATGAAGTTGATAAATGTGTGTACTATTGCCATGGTGGGGGGCGAGGGAGTTATCCTTTGCTTGTATGTTGATGACATACTGATTTTCAGAACAAATCTAAAGGTTATTAAGGAGGTCAAGGATTTCCTATCTCGTTGTTTTGAGATGAAGGATTTAGGAGTGGCAGATGTCATTCTGAACATCAAGTTGTTGAGAGACGATGATGGTGGGATTACATTGCTACAATCTCACTATGTGGAAAAGATCTTGAGTCGCTTTGGTTATAGTGACTGCTAGCCCTCTCCAACACCATATGATGCCAGTGTGTTGCTTCAAAAGAATCGAAGAATTGCTAGAGACCAATTGAAATATTCTTAGATTATTGGCTCGCTTATGTATTTAACCAGTACAACAAGACCTGACATCTCTTTTGCTGTTAGCAAACTGAGCCAGTTTGTCTCAAAACCAGGAGATGTGCATTGGAAAGCTCTAGAGAGAGTTTTGCGTTATTTGAAAGGCACTGTGATTTATGGAATTCACTACACTGGGCACCAAAGGTGCTTGAAGGGTATAGTGACTCAAACTGGATCTCAGATGCTCATGAGATAAAGGCCACGAGCGGATATGCATTCGCTCATGGAGGTGGCGCTGTTTCTTGGAAGTCTTACAAGCAAACCATCTTAACGAGGTCAACAATGGAAGCGGAACTCACAGCACTAGATACAGCTATGGTCGAAGCAGATTGGCTTCGCCAGCTCTTGAATGACTTGCCGGTTGTTGAGAAATCTGTACCGGGTATCCTTATGAATTGCGACAATCAAACTGTGATCATGAAAGTGAGCAGCTCAAAGGATAACATGAAGTCATCAAGACACGTTCAGAGAAGGTTAAAGTCTGTCAGGAAAATGAGAAACTCCAGAGTTACTGCATTGGATTATATCCAAACGTCTAAAAATCTGGCAGATCCTTTTACTAAGGGTCTATCACGTAATGTGATATACAATGCATCGAGGGAGATGGGTATGAGACCCACAATATGAGTTGTTCATAGTGGTAACCTATTCTTTGTGATTGGAGATCCCGTGAATTAGATGTAGAAGACAAGCTGGTGGTCAACTGAGAGGAGAGTAGCCTTACTATTAACAATACCACTCCATGAAGATGCGATACTCTCCTAATCTGCATGGCAGGTTGATGTATATCTTAATGTGTTCTAAGTGGCTCTTCTAAGCAGAGATGTTGTCTTGCAGAACATCTTTTGAAGAACACACCTATATGAGTCTGATTGTTAAACGTCACAAACTATGAGAGTAGGGTTCTCTCTAGTAAATTCATGAAAGGTCTCGGAGTATGACGCATAAGCTCCACCCGCGGGGAAGACCCACGGTAGCCACGTATCGGTCAAGGCTTTCTGTGAAGCTAGATTCCCAGAAAACTTGCAGTTCAAGGCCCAGTCCACTGTTCAAGTTGCTTACTAGTGTAGCATAGAGTTCTAGGTGGAAGTTCAACTTAACAGTCTCCACTGCAGTACCGGTATATAAAATAGTGTTTTGGAACCAAAGGCAAATTTTGTGTGCCTCTGGGATCTGGTCGGGGATTGCTGGAACTTTGTCTATTTTGGGCCTAGCCCAATAGCAGTTTTAGAAATTCCTAATAAATCCTAGAGGCCCAAGCAACCCATTTATGCAAGGCAAGAGGTGGAACTAAAGTTTAGTCCCACATTGCTAGTATAGAGGGAGTTGGACCTCTTTATAAGGGAGGTTCTTTCCCCACTTGTATGAGCATGAGAACAAGAGGGACATCCACGCGCGCTCCTCCTCCGCCGCCCGCCTCGCCACGCCGCGCCGCGCCGTGGGTTGCGGGAATGAGCCGAGCCGACGTCTAAATTTTTGTCACGCACTACAGGTATACGAAAGGTCACTCGGGAGCTGGAAAGTTTTTGCTGTAGTGGATATTGAATACGAACGTTGCTGCTTGTTCGTTTCATCTCCCTCGTTCCCTTCAGCTCCCGGCGCAACCTCTCACCTCCTTCTCTTGCGCCTATAAAAGGGAGGTTGCTCCTCTCAGAGAGATGCACCAGAACTACTTCTTCCTCTCGCCACCGGTTCCTGAGCACTGCGTTGCTGCTACGATCTTCCTCATCCCGGCTTGCGGCATGCACCGCAGGTCGGGATAGTAGGCCTCCAAAACCGCACCTCTTTGAGTCCTGTACAGGAGAAGGGTGATAAGGTTTTTGGGGAGCGCTCTGTGCGACTACTAGCCGATTCATCACGGACACCGACGACCACTTCCCCAACGACGACTTCTTCCCCGACGTCGACAACCTCTTCGATGACATGGCTATAGAGGATATCGACTAATACGTCTCCATTGTATCTATAATTTTTGATTGTTCCATGCCAATATTCTACAACTTTCAAATACTTTTGGCAACTGTTTATACTATTTTTTGGGACTAACATATTGATCCAGTGCCCAGTGCCAGTTCCTGTCTGTTGCATGTTTTATGTTTCACAGAAACCCCATATCAAACAGAGTCCAAACGGGATAAAAATGGATGGAGAATCTTTTTGGAATATTTGTGATTTTTGGGAAGTAAAATCAACGGGAGATGGTGCCTGGGGTGTCCACGAGACAGGGGCCCACACCCACTCCATGTGGGAGCGCCCCCACCCTATTGGGCCCCTCGTAAGGCGGTTGATGCCCTTCTTTGGCCGCAAGAAAGCTAATTTTTGGAAAAAGATCTGGGTGAAGGTTTCAATCCAATCGGAATTACGGATCTCCGAATATAAAAGAAACGGTGCCAGGGCAGAATCCGAGAACGTAGAAGCAGAGAGAGACAGAGAGATAGATCCAATCTCGGAGGGGCTCTTGCCCCTCCCACGCCATGGGAGCCAAGGACCAGAGGGTAAACCCTTCTCCCATCTAGGGAGGAGGTCAAGGAAGAAGAAGAAGAAGGGGGCCTCTCTCCCCCTTGCTTCCGGTGGCGCCGGAGCGCTGCTGGGGGCCATCATCATCACCGCGATCTTCACCAACACTGCCGTCATCTTCACCAACATCTCCATCACCTTCCCCCTTCTATATTCAGCAGTCCACTCTCCCGCAACCCGCTGTACCCTCTACTTGAACATGGTGCTTTATGCTTCATATTATTATTCAACGATGTGTTGCCATCCTATGATGTCTGAGTAGATTTTCGTTGCCCTACCGGTGATTGATGAATTGCTATGATTGGATTGAGTTGCATGTTTTATTATTGGTGTTGTCCTATTTTGCCCTCCGTGTCACGCAAGCGTGAGGGATCCCCGCTGTAGGGTTTGCAATATGCTCATGATTTGCTTATGGTGGGTGGCGTGAGTGACAGAAGCCCAGACCCGAGTAAGTAGGTTGTTTGCGTATGGGATAAAGGGGACTTGATACTTTAATGCTATGGTTGGGTTTTACCTTAATGATCTTTAGTAGTTGCGGATGCTTGCTAGAGTTCCAATCATAAGTGCATATGATCCAAGAAGAGGAAGTATGTTAGCTTATGCCTCTCCCTCAAATAGAATTGCAATAGTGATTACCGGTCTAGTAATGTAGTCAATTTCTTAGGGACAATTTCACAACTCCTACCACCACTTTTCCACACTCACTATATTTACTTTATTGCTTCTTTATCTAAACAGCCCCTACTTTTTATTTACGTGCTCTTTATTATCTTGCAAACCTATCCAACAACACCTACAAAGTACTTCTAGTTTCATCCTTGTTCTAGGTAAAGCGAACACTAAGCGTGCGTAGAGTCGTATCAGTGGAAGATAGGACTTGAGAGCATATTTGTTCTACCTTTAGCTCCTCGTTGGGTTCGACACTCTTACTTATCGAAAGAGGCTACAATTGATCTCGTATACTTGCGGGTTATCAAGAGCTTTTTCTGGCGCCGTTGCCGGGCAGTCATAGCGTGGGGTGAATATTCTCATGTGTGCTTGTTTGCTTTATCACTAAGTAATTTTTATTTGCTGTTCTAAGTTGGTCTCTATCTTTAGTTATGGATATGGA
The DNA here is from genome assembly GCF_002162155.2 of Triticum dicoccoides. NCBI lineage: Eukaryota > Viridiplantae > Streptophyta > Magnoliopsida > Poales > Poaceae > Triticum > Triticum dicoccoides. The sequence goes on from NC_041383.1 coordinate 779,236,568, forward strand.
ACACGAAATACCAAAAAAAATAGGTGTACTTGGTACTCATGGAGATGGGGAACCTCCTAAAACCCTCGATGCTCGTTATGTTCAAGATATTATGTACTACTTTGATAATCCTGAGAAAACCCCATTTAATTATGTTATGGGAGACACGTTGGATCAACGTGAATACTTTAGGGATTATCGCTTCACACAAAAAGGGAAACTATTATGGGATCCAATTCATATGTTACATTGGTATGCTCGTCAACTATGCTTGATACATGATTATACTTGTTGCTCTAGGATGAAGGCTCCACACCTTCCCTTTTCATGCAAATTCAATGACAATAAAACCTTAGCTTCTTATGCTAATGGTGTATAGGATTACTATGATGTGGAACAAATAGAAGAATTTGTTGCTTTTATGGGTGCTTATGAGATTGAATCTATGTTTAAAGAGTTCAATGATTTTGATGATTCAGTTTATACACCTGAAAATTTTGCTATACTTAGATATTGCTATAAAAATTATGAATACAATTACAATATTGATGCATTTATTGAGAAAGTCTCCGGTGCCCAAGAAGAGATTAATATTTTTTAGGAAGCTATGGAAGAAGAAATTGATGAAACTGTGAGCTCATTGGATGAAAAAGATGATGAGGAGAGCGAAGAACAAAAGGAGGAAGAGCGGATTAGCTACCCGTGCCGACCTTCTAATGAGAGTAACTCTTCAACTCATACATTGTTTAATTCCCCTTCGTGCTTACCGAAGGATGATTGCTATGATGATTGCTACGATCCCGTTGATTCTCTTGAAATATCCCTTTTTGATGATGTTTGCTATGCTTGTGGCCAAGATGCCAATATGAATTATGCTTATGGAGATAAACTTGCTATAGTTCCTTATGTTAAACATGAAATTGTTGCTATTGCACCCATGCATGATAGTCCTATTGTCTTTTTGAATTCTCCCAACTACACTATATCGGAGAAGTTTGTGCTTATTAAGGATTGTATTGATGGGTTGCCTTTTACTCCTACACATGATAATTTTGATAGATATAATATGCATGTGCTTGCTTCTCCTACTTGCAATTATTATGAGAGAGGAACTATATCTCCGCATCTCTATGTTTCCAATATGATAAAATTATAAGAAACTGCTTATACTATGCATTGGCCTTTACTATGCGTGCATGAATTGTTCTTTTATGACATGCCGATGCATAGGAAGAGAGTTAGACTTCGTTGTTGCATGATATATGTTAATTTGTGCTCACTACTAAATTACAAATCATTGTTAATTAAAATTGGCTTTGATGTACCTTGGGATCCGGGTGGATTCATTACTTGAGCACTATATGCCTAGCTTAATGGCTTTATAGAAAGCGCAGCCAGGGAGACAACCCGGAAGTTTTAGAGAGTCACTTATTTCTGTTGAGTGCTTTCATATAGTTTAAAAACAAAAAAATTAAGAGGGGAAACCAAAACTTTTCAAAAAGGAAAGTGAAAGTGAGAAAGACAAGCATTGTTGAAGTGGGAGAGCTCCTTTAACTTTGTTCATGCTCACGGAAACTTTGTGAATCTTGATTACAGAAACTTTTCATCAAAAATAATTATCCCCTTATACAATTCCATTGTATTATAAAAATAATGTGCCAAGGTTTGCCTTTAGGATGTTTACAATGCTTGTTGGTTTGTACGGTGCAGGACAGAAACTTTGGCTGTAGTGCGCGATTTTACATTTTTAACTGGGACGTCAAATGGTTCTGATTCTTTTTGCAATGTATTTCTGTACAAAGTTTTTAGTTTTCCTAATTTTGGTAGAATTTTTGGGGTAACATAAGTATGGTGAATGTTCATATTTCTACAGACTGTTCTGTTTTTGACAGATTCTGTTTTTGATGCATAGTTTGCTTGTTTTGATGAAACTATCAATTTCTATCAGTGGATTAAGCCATGAAAAGCTATATTACAGTAGAAACAATGAAAAAAAAATATGAATCGGTTTGAAACAGTACTTAGAGTAGTGATTTTCTTTATTATACTAACGGATCTTACCGAGTTTTTTGTTGAAGTTTTGTGTGGATGAAGTGTCTAATCGAGGAGGTCTCGATATGAGGAAAACGAAGAGAGGCGAGAGCTCAAGCTTGGGGATGCACAAGGCACCCCAAGTAAATATTCAAGGAGACTCAAGCGTCTAATATTGGGGATGCCCTGGAAGGCATCTCCTCTTTCTTCAACAAGTATCGGTATGTTTTCGGATTCGTTTTGTTCATGCGATATGTGCAGTCTTGGAGCGTCTTTTGCATTTAGTTTTTACTTTTCTTTTATGAACCATGCTGGTATGAGATAGTCCTTGGTTGATTTATAGAATGCTCATTGCACTTCACTTAAATATTTTGAGTATGGCTTTATAGAATGCTTCATGTGCTTCACTTATATCATTTGAAGTTTGGATTGCCTATTCCTCTTCACATAGAAAACTGCCATTTGTAGAATGCTCTTTTGCTTCACTTATATTTGTTAGAGCGTGGGCATATTTTTTGTAGAAAGAATTAAACTCTCTTGCTTCACTTATATCTATTTAGAGAGATGACAGGAATTGGTCATTCACATGGTTAGTCATAAAATCCTACATAAAACTTGTGGATCATTGAATATGATATGTTCGATTCCTTGCAATAGTTTTGCGATATAGAGATGATAATATGTGGGAGGTACTAGTAGATGGTTGTGTTTAGTAAGGATATTGGTGTTAAGGTTTGTGATTCCCAAAGCATGCACGTATGGTCTACTAACTATGTAACCAAATTGGCGCACATTGTATTTTGATTGTTTATCTTTGCGTGAAGGTCGGGGGCGCGCGATGATTAACTCCTACCAACCTCCCCCTGATATGTCTCCAACGTATCTATAATTTTTTATTGTTCCATGCTATTATATTACCCCTTTTGGATGTTTATGGGCTTTATTTTACACATTTATATCATTTTTGGGACTAACCTACTAACCGGAGGCCCAGCCCGTATTGCTTTTTTTGCCTATGTCAGTATTTCGAAGAAAAGGAATATCAAACGGAGTCCAAACGGAATGAAACCTTCGGGAGCGTGATTTTTGGAACGAACGTGATCCGAAGAACTTGGAGTGCAAGTCAAGAAGCAAACGAGGCGGCCAGGAGATAGGAGGGTGCGCCCACCCCTCCTAGGCACGCCCCCTGTCTCCTGGGCCCCACGAGCGGCCACCGACGTACTTCTTCCTCCTATATATACCTACGTACCCCGAAAACATCCAGGGAGCCAACGAAAAACAGTTTCCACCACTGTAACCTTCTGTATCCGCGAGATCCCATCTTGGAGCCTTCGTCGGTGCTCCGCCAGAGGGGGAATCAACCACGGAGGGCTTCTACATCAACACCATAGCCCCTCCGACGAGTTGCGAGTAGTTTACCACAGACCTTCGGGTCCATAATTATTAGCTAGATGGCTTCTTCTCTCTTTTTGGATCTCAATACAATGTTCTCCCCCTTTCTTGTGGAGATCTATTCGATGTAAACTCTTTTTGCGGTGTGTTTGTCGAGATCCGATGAATTGTGGGTTTATGATCAAGTTTATCTATGAGAAATATTTGAATCTTTTCTGAATTCTTTTATGTATGATTGAGTTATCTTTGCAAGTCTCTTTGAATTATCAGTTTGGTTTTGCCTAATAGATTGATCTTTCTTGCCATGGGAGAAGTGCTTAGCTTTGGGTTCAATCTTGCGGTGTCCTTACCCAGTGATAGAAAGGGTTGCAAGGCACGTATTGTATTGTTGCCATCGAGGATAAAAAGATGGGGTTTATATCATATTGCATGAGTTTATCCCTCTACATCATGTCATCTTTCTTAATGCGTTACTCTGTTCTTATGAACTTAATACTCTAGATGCATGCTGGATAGCCGTCGATGTGTGGAGTAATAGTAGTAGATGCAGGCAGGAGTCGGTCTACTTGTCGTGAATGTGATGCCTATATACATGATCATGCCTAGATAATCTCATAATTATTTGCTTTTCTATCAATTGCTTGACAGTAATTTGTTCACCCACCGTAATACTTATGCTATCTTGAGAGAAGCCACTAGTGAAACCTATGGCCCCCGGGTCTATCTTTTATCATATAAGCTTTCAATCTACTTTTATTTGCATCTTTACTTTTTGCATCTATATTATAAAATACCAAAAATATATTTATCTTATCATACTATCTCTATTAGATCTCACTTTCGCAAGTAGCCGTGAAGGGATTGACAACCCCTTTATTGCGTTGGTTGCAGGTTCTTTGTTTGTTTGTGTAGGTGCGTGGGACTTTTGAGGAGCCTCCTGCTTGACTGATACCTTGGTTCTAAAAAACTGAGGGAAATACTTACGCTAGTTTGCTACATCACCCTTTCCTCTTCAAGGAAAACCAACGCAAGCTCAAGACGTAGCACCGTCCTAGGAGTATACATGTAGTACTTTGTTTCAAGGGCTGATAAATTCTTGCAATAAGTATGTGAGTTCTTTATGACTAATGTTGAGTCCATGAATTATACGCGCTCTCACCTTTCCATCATTGCTAGCCTCTTCGGTACCGTGCATTGCCCTTTCTCACCTCAAGAGTTGGTGCAAACTTTGCCGGTACATCCAAACCCCGTGATATGATACACTCTATCACACATAAGCCTCCTTATATCTTCCTCAAAACAGCCACCATACCTACCTATCATGGCATTTCCATAGCCATTCCGAGATATATTGCCATGCAACTTCCATCATCATCATATACATGACTTGAGCATTCATTGTCATATTGCTGCATGATCGTAAGATAGCTAGCATGATGTTTTCATGGCTTGTCCGTTTTTTGATGGCATTGCTATGCTAGATCATTGCACATCCCGGTACACCGCCGGAAGCATTCATATAGAGTCATATCTTTGTTCTAGTATCGAGTTGTAATATTGAGTTGTAAGTAAATAAAAGTGTGATGATCATCATTATAGAGCATTGCCCCATGAAAAAAAAGGAAAAGAAAAAAAAGAGGCCAAAGAAGCCTAAATAAAAAAAAGGGGCCAAAGAAGCCCACCCAAAAAAATAAAAAAAAATAAAAAAAGAAGAAAAGAAAAGGGGCAATGTTACTATCCTTTTTCCACACTTGTGCTTCAAAGTAGCACCACGTTCTTCATATAGAGAGTCTCCTATATTGTCACTTTCATATACTAGTGGGGATTTTCATTATAGAACTTGGCTTGTATATTCCAACGATGGGCTTCCTCAAATGCCCTAGGTCTTCATGAGCAAGCAAGTTGGATGCACACGCACTTAGTTTTCAGTTTGAGCTTTCATACACTTATAGCTCTTAGTGCATCCGTTGCATGGCAATCCCTACTCCTCGCATTGACATCAATTGATGGGCATCTCCACAGCCCGTTGATTAGCCGCGTCGATGTGAGACTTTCTTCCTTTTTGTCTTCTACACATAACCTCCACCATCATATTCTATTCCACCCATAGTGCTATATCCATGGCTCACGCTCATGTATTGCGTGAGAGTTGAAAAAGTTTGAGAATACTAAATTATGAAACAATTGCTTGGCTGACACCGGGATAGGCATGAGGGGTACCTTGTGTTAAGAAAAGGGAGCATACAAGACTATATGAATTTGTAGGGATAACGTTCTAGAAGCATTGATATTTTGAAAGACATGATTGTTTGTTGGGATGCCCTAAGTATTATTGTTTTATGTCAAATGATAGACTATTGCTTTGAATCACTCGTGTCTTAATATTCATGCCATGATTAGATATATGATCAAGATTATGTTAGGTAGCATTCCACATCAAAAATTATCTTTTTTATCATTTACCTACTCGAGGACGAGCAGGAATTAAGCTTGGGGATGCTGATACGTCTCCATCATATCTATAATTTTTTATTGTTCCATGCCAATATTCTACAACTTTCATATACTTTTGGCAACTGTTTATACTATTTTTTGGGACTAACATATTGATCCAGTGCCCAGTGCCAGTTCCTGTCTGTTGCATGTTTTATGTTTCGCAGAAACCCCATATCAAATGGAGTCCAAACGGGATAAAAATGGACAGAGAATTATTTTGGAATATTTGTGATTTTTGGGAAGTAAAATCAACGCGAGACGGTGCCCGAGGTGGCCACGAGGCAGGGGCCCACGCCCACTCCAGGTGGGCGCGCCCCCCACCCTCCTGGGCCCCTCGTAAGGCCATTGATGCCCTTCTTTGTTCGCAAGAAAGCTAATTTTTGGAAAAAGATCTGAGTGAAGGTTTCAATCCAATCTGAGTTACGGATCTCCGGATATAAAAGAAACGGTGCCAGGGCAGAATCCGAGAACGCAGAAACAGAGAGAGACAGAGAGATAGATCCAATCTTGGAGGGGCTCTCGCCCCTCCCACGCCATGGAAGCCAAGGACCAGAGGGGAATCCCTTCTCCCATCTAGGGAGGAGGTCAAGGAAGAAGAAGAAGAAGAAGAAGGGGGGCTCTCTCCTCCTTGCTTCCGGTGGCGCCGGAGCGCTGCCGGGGGCCATCATCATCACCGCGATCTTCACCAACACCGCCGTCATCTTCACCAACATCTCCATCACCTTCCCCCTTCTATATTCAGAGGTCTACTCTCCTGCAACCCGTTGTACCCTCTACTTGAACATGGTGCTTTATGCTTCATATTATTATCCAATGATGTGTTGCCATCCTATGATGTCTGAGTAGATTTTCGTTGTCCTACCGGTGATTGATGAATTGCTATGATTGGTTTGAGTTGCATGTTTTATTATTGGTGATGTCCTATTGTGCCCTCAGTGTCGCGCAAGCGTGAGGGATCCCCGCTGTAGGGTTTGCAATATGTTCATGATTTGCTTATGGTGGGTGGCGTGAGTGACAGAAGCCCAGACCCGAGTAAGTAGGTTGTTTGTGTATGGGATAAAGGGGACTTGATACTTTAATGCTATGGTTGGGTTTTACCTTAATGATATTTAGTAGTTGCGGATGCTTGCTAGAGTTCCAATCATAAGTGCATATGATCCAAGAAGAGAAACTATGTTAGCTTATGTCTCTCCCTTAAATAGAATTGCAATAGTGATTACCGGTCTAGTAACATAGTCAATTGCTTAGGGACAATTTCACAACTCCTACCACCACTTTTCCACACTCGCTATATTTACTTTATTGCTTCTTTATCTAAACAGCCCCTACTTTTTATTTATGTGCTCTTTATTATCTTGCAAACCTATCGAACAACACCTACAAAGTACTTCTAGTTTCATCCTTGTTCTTGGTAAAGTGAACACTAAGCGTGTGTAGAGTAGTATCAGTGGCAGATAGGACTTGAGAGTATATTTGTTCTACCTTTAGCTCCTCGTTGGGTTCGACACTCTTACTTATCGAAAGAGGCTACAATTGATCCCGTATACTTGCGGGTTATCATCGACCCCAAGTCCAGTGCTTCTGCTCCTGCTGATGTCCCGTACGTGTTCTTGTTTTTCCTGTTAGATGTCCTATCGCAGTCCCTTGTTCTAGTGTTTGCCCTAGATATGTTAGGCTCTACTTCATATATGCAACTTGCTCAGTTGCTCTACTGTCTGCTCTAGAGATGTTCGGTTCTAGTTCATATATGTAGATGCTATTTACCTTCTCTCTATCATATCACATGACTTGTTTTATCTCTGATATTTTAGTCATGCTTTATCTAGTATTTCCGTTAATAAAATCATATGGTAAAATTGCTCATATTTCCAACACAACACGCATATGGCTTGATGACGCCTTCACCTCAATCCAGTGAGCGATGGTGATGTGGTAGCTCGAGTCCTCCGGCAACATGACGGCATGATGGCGGCGGTGGTGGAGAAATCTCGGCAGAGCTTCACTAAGCTATGCAGAGAGAAGATGGACTATGAGGGAGAGGGAGGGTACGCCGTGGCCTCGATGGGTGTGGCTACCCTCCCTCTACCCCTCTATATATAGGGGGAAGGGAGGTGGAGGGGCGCCCATAGGGTTTCCCCTAGGGGGTGGCGGCCAAGATGGGGCCGCCTAGGGTTTTGGGTGGTCCCCCTAGGTGCCTTGCCCCCCAAGCATGGGGGAGGCAGCACTAGGGGGCGCACCAACCCTCCTTGTGATCGTGAGCGGAGGTGAGGGGGCGCATAGCCCCTTAGTATGCTGGTGAGGGGGCGCATAGCCCCTTAGCCCATGAGGCCCCCAAACAGTTGTCGGGGCCCCCGAAACCCCTTTTGGTTCTCCTGGCCATAACCCGGTACTCCCGGAACACTTACGGACTCCGATTCCCTTCGTCCTATATATCAATCTTCACATTCGGACCATTTCGGAGTTCCTCGTCATGTCCGGGATCTCATCCGGGACTCCAAACAACCTTCAGTTAGCACCAAAACAACTCAACTATACTTATATCATCACCAAACATTAAGTGTGTAGATCCCGCGGGTTCGAGAACTATGCAGACATGACTGAGACACCTCTACGGTCAATAACCAATAGCGGGACCTGGATGTACATATTGGTTCCTACATATTCTACGAAGATCTTATCGGTCGACCCTCGATGTCAAGGATTCCGCTAATCCCGTATGCAGTTCCCTTTGTCTATCTGTATGTTACTTGCCCGACATTCGATCGTCGGTATCTCCATACCTAGTTCAATCTCGTTACCTGCAAGTCTCTTTACTCGTTCCGTAATACAAGATCCCGTGGCTAACTCCTCAGTCACATTGCTTGAAAGCTCGTTGTGATGCTGTATTACCGAGTGGGCCTCGAGATACCTCTCCTTCATACGGAGTGACAAATCCCAGTCTTGATCCATGCCAACTCAACAGACACCCTCGGAGATACCTGTAGAGCATCTTCACAGTCACCCAGTTGCGTTGCGACATTTGATACACATAAGGTACTCCCTCTGGTGTCAGTGAGTTGCATGATCTCATGGTCATAGGAACAGATACTTGACATGCAGAAAATGATAGCAATAAACTTGATACGATCATATGCTACGTTTATAGTTTGGGTCTTGTCCATCACATCATTCTCCTAATGATGTGATCCCGTTATCAATGACAACTCATGTCTATGGCTAGGAAACCATAGCCATCTTTGATCAACGAGCTAGTCCGGTAGAGGCTCGCTAGGGACATGTTGTTGTCTATGTATCCACACATGTATTTGAGTTTTCGGTCAATACAATTATAGCATGGATAATAAACGATTATCATGAACAAGGAAATATAATAATAACCACTTTATTATTGCCTCTAGGGCATATTTCCAACAACAGCACCAAGAACGAACAATGTGGCACTACAAACTAACAATTTGGCAGTACAAAGTAACAATGTGGCAGTAAAATGATGCAAACTCGCACTGCATTATGAACAATCTAGCCATGTGGTATGAACAAAGTAAGCATGCACTCTGGTTCATCCCTGAGACAGTGGATTCTGATCGAATCTAGTCGAATCCAGTCGAATCGGGTCAAATGTACAGGCCAAAATCTTATCTAACGCACCTAGAACTATCCTAATAACCCTAAGTAGGAAGCAGAGGGAGATTTGAGAGCTTACAGTGGGGGTTGCCGGTGTAGCGTACGCCGATCGTGGTGAAAACCCCGGCGAGAAGAGGATTCGGCCATTCCGAGGGCCGCGGCCGTGGACCTCGTCCTGCGTCGGCTCGAAGATGACGCCGGCGTCCTAGAGCTCCCCTCCCCTTGCACCGGACGCAGAGGAGAAAACCCTCTTATGGGGGTAAAAATACCCCCATAAGAGGGGCCTGCAAAGGACGGCGTTGGCGGGTATTGGATCCCCGCCAGGTTTGAGCCGATGGAGAGGACCACCGGCTCCGGCGCTGCATTTGCCCGGGGCGGCGACATGCTCATAATGGGGAGGGAGCTCGCAGTGCCGCCGCAAGATCCAACTCCGGATGCGGAGAGGCCGACAATCCACCACTCTTGGATAAGATTGCTGCCGACGATGACCGGAGTGGGCGGAGTGCGGCGAGATGGCGGCGGTGCCATTGGAGAAACCAAACAGGTGGTGAGGGGAGAGAGAGAGGATGTGAATTGTCGAGGGAGGTGACGGGAGGGGGCGTGGGGAGTTATTCGCCGTCGCGTCGTCACCGGCATGTCCCCAGGCGTGCAGGCGCTTGCCACGCGTGCTCGAGCGAGCCTGACTGGCAAAAGGACCTGCTTTAAGGTTCGTGAGGGCCATGAATTGGATGCGACCAACCAAACGCGTGGTAGGTGCATGGGCCGCTGCACGCCCGCACGTATGTATGTACGTGCGTGTGAATGAATTCTTGGCTGGATCGATCGTTCAGAGGCATTAATTAATTATTAAGGAGGCTGCAGTGGTTTGGAAAGACGAACAGCCTAGCTGTAACTGACCAGCAGCACACAACGAAAGGTGCATGCATGCGCTGTGCGTGTGCTGTTTGCCCTTTGGTTACGGAATGCAGTTATGTATGCAGATCGATCGGGATCAACCAGCTGCAGTATATATCCAGGCGCAGAGACTTACGAGGGTTCCATATCAATCATATCCATCCATCCATCTATCCATCTTCCATCTTGGTCTTTCCAAACCGAAGCCCTCCGTACGATGTGGGCGTGGCGGTCGTTGCTCTCACGACCTCATCCTCTCCGGCGAGCCCGCCGCCATGTGAACCAGATGGCCGCCGCCCTCGGCCGCAACGGCCTGATCGGCTCACGAGGATGCGCGTCCGACTCCGGTGGCGATCCGGGTGCGGAGACCGCCACGAAGCGGCATCTCTACGTGGTGCTCGATGACTGCCGGACCGGCTACGGCATCCACAAACTGGACATGGACGACGATAATCTGGACGGCGCCGGCGGGGCGCCGAGCCTCCCGGAGCCTCCGGTACTCCGCGTGGCGCTTCCGTCTGTCAGGGATTCAACGCACTTCGCCGCCGTGGGCAGCAGCATCGTGGCCATAAGCCCCATGGGCATGTGCTATCCCGGCGGTCTCCTCATATATGACACCAAGTCGGCGGCGAAGGTCGTCACGCGGCTTTGGCACTTAGAATGCCTCCGCCGATACGAAGCAGCCATGGCCGTGGGGGCAGGCTGTACATGTTCGGGGACAAGCTGTGCTGCCTGACCGCACAACATTGCGGCGGCTACAACGAGTGGAACTGGGAGTGGGGATGTCACCGAATTGACAATCACCCGAACCCGGAAGAGTGGTGCTGTTCGGAGAGCCGTGTCCAACTCCTTGAGCCCACGTCGTACGGGCAGGCGGCGCAGCACGACCGTCTCAGGACGGAGACGGACTGGTCCTGTTGGGAGAGCTTGGTCAGGCTCCCGTTCAGCGCCAGGTACATCACGGCGCACGCAGTGCACACGCCGCCGGGGCAGCAGGCAGCGGCGGCGGCGGCGAAGCACGACCTCTTCGTGTCCGTGAGCACCGTGCGCACTAGGTGCGCTACATACTCTTTTAGCACGGCGACCGCCAAGTGGACACGGCGCGGCGCGTGGCAGCTGCCGGTCACCGGCCACGCCCACTACGACCGCGAGCTGGGGGCATGGCTCGGACTCCGTTGGTGCATCCCGTGTGCAAGTCTTGCTACTTGTGCATGTGCGGGTGTGCTCGGGTGTACATGCATACATCGTGCCACCACGCCAAATCCCGTCTGGCCGTACTCACGCGGTTACTTACGCCGAGCAGCTTCGTTGACCCCGTGAGCAATCGATTTGATCACTCGAAAGCACGCGATCCGCTCCGTCTTCATCGTGCGTTTGGTATGATCAATCGCACGTGCGTGTCCCGAGTTCAGCGCGCCCCTTTACCGATCGAGAAACGAGCTGCCGCAGCGTTGTCGCCCCGTGGTTCTTCTCCCGGCTGCCGCGTCACCGTTGTGTCGCCCCTTCGAGCCGTAGTGCCGCAGCCTGCGGTCTACCGCCGCCCCGGGGTTGTCCACTCTAGGTCGTCCCCATAGTTGCATCGACCCTCGTGCCGCCGCTGCCTCGTCCCGTCGGGCCGTAGCGAGCGTGGCACGAGGTCCACGCCACCGTCCCGAGACCGTTCCCGCGGTTGCACCGACCCTGGTTTTGCCGTTGCGCCGCCCCTTCGGGCCGTAGCATCGCGGTCCGAAGTCCACCGTCATCGCCGCGCGTCGATTTCCTATGGTATGTGATGTGCCGCCTTCCTTGGCGCGGGTACACCACTGTCCGCGCCGATCTTCGTTACGCTGTTGGGTTCTCCTCGCCTACTTCGAGCACCGCCGTCGCGCTCCTAACTTAGTCGCCGCCGCCGCCGCTGCTACCCCCATAGCCGCTGCCCATCCACCCACCTTCGTCTTCGTCCAGCACCAGTGCGTCGCCAACGTCGCCGCCATCTACCCCGACCACTTCATCTACTCCGACAACCGCGGGCGACATCGGCCCACACCGATGGGCGCTGCAACCGTCGTTGAGTCCTTCTCTGCTGGCCTCTTCGACTTCTTCAACATGGCGTACAGCTTGTGCAGGTGTCAGTCTACACATTCCCGATGCTGGCTACACTGATGCGTGCCTTCGTCCACGACGTGTCCCCGGGCCTGGCAAGCCTGTTGCGGTGATTCGTCAACTTCGCCTTCGTCCGTCTATGCATGGCCGGTGCTGGCAACGCCCATGCGTGCCTTCGTCCACGATGTGTCCCCGGGCTTGGCAAACCCGTCGCGACACGCCGTCAACAACGTCTTCTTCCCGACGCATCACTACTTCGACACCACTGCGCCTATGACTAACTCGGCGTCTCCTTGCGCCCGCGGCTCCACGACGACATCCTCGACACCGGCTACCCTGACTCGCCATCGACCACGGCATTCTTCGCACAACTATCTCGACCACGGCTCTACCACCATACGCTCTCGGCTACCTCGACAAACGGCACAAAGGGCTACCGCCTTGTTTGAGCAACCTCGTTGGATTTCCACTCCAGCCACGGCTTCTGCGATGCATCGACCATTACGACTGTGGGGGTGTCCGTCGGCTTGCCTTCGGATTCTTCTACAGTCTCATCGTCTGCGTCGCTACCGTTGTGATTGTTGGGGGATGTTGAGTATCGTGATTATTAGGACAGCTAGGATAGCGTGGGATAATATTCTACCTTGCCTAGTACTCAAAGATGATCATGTACTCCTATATATATGCCCACGAGGCTCAAGCAATACAATGAACTATTCCACCAAATTCCTCTCTCCCTTCTAACATGATCGAGTGACCCAATGACGAGCTCCCTTTGATCGCAAAACAAATAGTGATTCAGAGGATTATGCGGCCATATAACAGAGTTCGAACAGAAAATGGCACCAGAAGCATCTTGTGCTACGCAGCCTAGCTTTGTTGCGACGATACGATTTCAAGATAAGCTGCAACAATAACATCAAACACAATAAGCTGCGGGCAAGGGGCGCCCGCTCGCATGGTCCACGTCATCACGTACGTGCTACTGTGTGTCCTTGCGCGACCCAATCGAGAAGAGCAAAACTCTCATGTTGTACACGTTGGCAGAGGCGTTACCGTGCGTTTTTACTATGAAATGAAAGAGGAAAAGAAAATCTCCTCGCGGGAGCGCCTTTCCCTCTCGTCTCTCTAGCTCGCCTCTCTCTCCACCTCTCGGCGGCCGGCCGATTCCGCCAGTTGCTGGCTGTCTCTGGCGCCGCCCAGCACCCCATCGTGTTCTCCATGATCTGGCCTATCTCCTCCACCAACTTGATTCGATGCTCACCTCTTCCTCGTGTGCCTGTGGCTAGCTCTAGCCGCCAATGTTGTCGGCGCACGGTTCCGTCATGGACGACGGCGCGGCTCTTATCGACGTCGACCGAGAGGCGGCGGTTTTGATATGTAATCTGCCTCGACGCGGGTGGCGGTGAATCGATCTGGTCGAACTGTCGAAGTAGCTGCCAGTCGGATGGATGTGAGGCATTAAGGGTCAAGTGAGGAGGAGGGGAAGCGGCTGCGTGTATGCCACCGGTGTTGGGTCGATGATGTCTTGCCTCGACGGACGGGCCGGGATCACGGTTTGAACAACCTGATCGCGCGTCGGTAGATCCAATGGGTGGGGCGACCAAAAAAGCCTGGTCGACCGGCGGCGGATCCAGTGGGATGGATCGGGATGTTGATGGTACTGGGCACGCTGGGTGCCATCAGCGACGCCTGCTCCATCAACCTGTCCTCCTTTCCACTGCTCGTCACGGCACAAAGCAACACTGGCCACTTCCACGCAGCTAGCTTTGCTTCCAAATTGATTGTGTTAATTTCTAAAACAACGCCCAAGGCAGTGCTCAAGCTTATGGCCATGAAAGGCCTCACACTATACCACCAGAAAAGCCATCTTCGGGTTTTGTTCGACTCTGCACCACTCCTGCTATTACTTCGCTTCTCTTTTCCTCTGCAGTCCACTCCAGTGTTGTGCTACTTACTGACTAACATAGCTATGTTTGTTTTATCTTATGAGAAATACAGGCTGGGAAAGAAAACCAACAAATCCACAAACCTGTAACTACCCAATGGTGGAGGTACGCGCATATACCTTGCAACTGCTACAGTCAACACCAAAATCCAGTCGATCCAGCGTTTCACCTTTTAAACTCCAAATTCCGTATCTTTGTTTTTATCAGGGTTTACTACGCAAGATATCAACTTTCAAACCGGTGCGCCTCTTGTTATTCCTTCTCGACACGACACCACAAGGTAAACTAGCTAGACATTTATCCTTTCCCTCTTGACCTATCTGCGAGACCGAGGCAATGTAGGTATATGGTTCTCTGAATAAAATTGATAGCCTGAATATGTGTTTGCTGATGCATGTGTGTGTGTGTGTGTGTGATGGATGACTGGGAATTCATGGATGCTTATTCCTCTCACTCTTATTCTTCTCAGATTTTAGGGTTGGGTGTATAAACATACATGCACAAGCTGATTTCAGTTTTCTGTGTAAACTGAAACAGGGGATAAATCAATATATATGTTGTGTTCCAGATTAGGGATTAAGAGAAGATTATGATAACCGATTGGTTAGTAAAATATGTAGCTGCAAGTTTACATAGTGGAATTGCTGACCGAAGTTTTTTCTCTAATGTACACTTCTGAAATTCCTAAAAACTTAAAACTTGTTTTTCAGCCCGTTTTCAGTCATTAGAAAATACAAATAGCATTTTTTTATCAGCTAACAGTATGAACAGTCAGTTAACAATACAAATATGGTAGCATTTTTCAGTCTGTTACCTACTGAATGAGAGTCATTGGCATTTTTTCAGTCGGTTAACAAACAGTTTGTCAGTTAGTTATCAAACAGCAACACATCAGAAGCTTTTTCGAGATAAGCTACAGAGATGAGCAGTAGTTTTTTCAATCGGTTAACAAACAGCAGCACAGAAGTTTTTCAGTCATCTGATCTCTGTCCAATTTTTTCTCCCTTGTTGCAGTTCACTGATGTATTCAACCTGGGAACCTACATACAGATTCTCATCTGTGATATTTCAGCATCTTCTATGCTTCCAATATGTTAATTTAATTTTACTTATTGACGGCACAACCTTCCAGATCATTTCTGTCGCCAGAGAGCTCATTGGCACATCTCAAGAGGATGCTATTATCTGCATCAGCGACGACGACGGTGAGCTAGCAGCCCACACCAAGCAACCTACACGCCCTGCATATGTTATATGCTAATAAATGGTGCACCTACTTCACTGTACAACATTCTCCTATCCATAGTGGTCCAAGATTGTAGAATTATTTAGCTCCATAGGCGAGGTTCAGCTGATTGTGTTGCAATTTCTCTTCGTCAGGTACCTATCTTGTGCTCATCTGTTTTGCTTCGAGCGATGGTGAGACATTCATATCAGCGGATAATCTAAGAACTAATATGTGGAATTTAGAAATTAATAGTCAGAGCTTTAACAGTGTTGATGTGAAGCCCGTAAACATGGAGGATCTAACTGGTAAGCTTGCCAGGCCAGTAAGAGCTATTTTGTTAATTTATTTGTTAAGCGCGCACTGTTATATATAACTGGTCGACGAATTGTCTAATAGCTTAATGTTGTATATAATTTTCTATTATTGGGGTAAGATGCGTGAATATAAACAGGGTTAGGTGATTTTACCTTTTGTTTAAATCATAGATCTTTTTACATTGCAAGCATTGACGTTCTGCAAGAGTTATCTTCTATGCAGGGCCTTCAAGTTTTCTTTGTAGCCCCAAATTTTTTTTAGCTGTTGGTGATGGAACATTCCCTGCATTAGATGGATATATTTCTTACTTTTGATCCTCATCAATAATCTCGAGGCCTTTGAGAGTTCGCTAGCAGTCCTGGTCAGACTTGGAACAGGGACTAGGCGCCCCGGATGTCTTGGCATGCTTGACTCCACCGACGCTACAAGCCCAGGTGAATACCTCCCCTGCTTTGGCCCTTGCTGTTGTTATATGGCAAGGTTGACTTAACAAAATGATCTATTTATAGTTCGTCGGATATTTTTGTAACATCATGATATTTTCAAGAAAACATGTAATGTAGCACAACAAACAATGCCCAGATTATATTGGCCATCAAAGATTCTTGCCTTTCAGAAATTATTTTCACAAACACCTCTCCAGATAGTTATTCATTCTCAGAGAGATTGGGCAAGTCGAATGCACTGATATGGATACGGGTATCAATATCGGGCCAATACGGATACGCAAATTCTTCATTTTTAGAAAGTGCCAATACGGATACGTTGTACCTACTCAAAGCAATCTGGAGGAGATGAGCATAAGAGATCTTCAGAGATCAGAGAAGAAGAGGAGATGAGCTTGGCTGTGCAGGAGAAATGGAGAAGAGAAGTGTACACACATGGCTACTGCGTGAGAGGGGACGTTGGTGAGAAGGAGGAGCAGCTCGTCGCCGGCTAGCCGCCGCCGCTGGCCCTGGGACCTGGGTGAGCAGCCTCAGGTGACACAGCCGCCGCCTGGTGTGAGCACAGAGGGAAGAAAGACAATATAAGGGCGGTTGTTGCCTTAGATACAGGGAGGCATATGTGGCTGGGAAGTTAGCATGACATTTGTTGCATGCCTTTGAACGATTTGGTTGAATAAAGCCCATGTTTCCACTGAAAAAACTACCGTATTCGGCCATACTACCCCTGATTATGCTTCTTTTCCACGCTTTCTTTCCTAATACAATCGACACATACATGTGGACGTGCTAGATGCTACACACTTTTACATTTGTCCATTTAGTTCGTAAAAAGAAATGAGTGTAATGATGCTCTGACAGTGAGTACTAGCATACGAACAAGGGCTGAATCTAGCTACAAGTAAGGTGTGACACACAGGTTTTACGAGTTCAAACCCCTCGCGAAGGAGTTAACAACCCTACATCTCAAGCCCGGAAGCTATGATTTTCTTTGGTGTCTAAAGATTACAATGGATGCGAACCCCCGTGCCTGCCGCCCCTTGAGCTAGTTACGTTATAGGGAGGGGTTTGATTGATAATAAATACTACTGGTGTTACACTTGGAAACTGATACATTGAATGCTATTAACAGATGAAGACATGCGCCTCTGGACGCTTGAGTGCCCATCTCGTCTGTCCGCCTCCCATCTTCCGAGTCCTTGCGAGGTTGCCGAGTGGGTTTGAGGTATCCAAATGTGTGGATGTTGTTCAAGTGAAGGAACGTCGTCCGACTGAGTGAACGATGTCCGAGTGGAGGAGATCTTCATGTGGTTCGAATGGTTAAATGACCCAAGGGTCATTGATGCGTAGTGTTGTGGGTCCTTTACATGGTCCAGGATGTACTTTCCGTGACCCTACTCGTAGTGGGCAACCCCAACATTAGTCCTTGAATCAGTTGAGGTTTTGTAGAACGAGTTTACTAAGAACTTGATTTGGTCTGAGCACTATAGAGGCACTAGGTGTCTATCGTCGAGCTTTATTTAACTACGATTTGAACAAAACGGTTGTTACGGCCCTCCGGCATCCTTCCGCCACTGGAGGGACCATGGCCATGACGGCACGGACGGCAACGGCGGTGCGGCAGGGCAGAGCGGCCATATGTGTACGAGGTGGTTGTTCGGCACAGGGTGCAGTTTTTTCTTAGTTTTTAGTTAAATGATTGAAATATTAAACTTCTATTAAATTATGTCCGAACTTTTATGAAATGCGCTAAGTTTGCATGAATTTCGTCCGGTCTGTTGAAATGCGGTTTATATTGTATGTGGATAGCGTTGGATGGCCGCCTCCTGCATCCGTGTCCGCCGACTGGTCCCCTTGTCTGCAGACGGATGGGGGAGGAAATTCGTGGGTCGGCGTGGAAGATGCCCTAACAAGACCATAGTGTTGTCCTCTATATGGCAAATAAGTCCTCACATCCTTCCTATCATTGGCTAATTCCATCAACCTCACTTGCTTCATGCGGCCGATTTGTGATGATAGACGAGAGACACCATGAATCTTCCATGATCCCAAAGAGTCTTCGTCCAGTTCGTTTGGTTTTGGTGCCCCTAGCTAGTTCGGGGATGTAGAACTACACGCACCAGCCAATTCACCCAAAACCTCAAGCTCATTGGGAAAGGTGCGCTATGCAGTTATACGTCAACACTTCCCTTCACGGGTGGCTCCCTCGGACCTAAACATGGATCAAAAGCAGGTTGTAATTTAATTGCGCTAGTTGGATCTTGAACTCAAGACCTCTTGACTCTTATACCATGTAGAATTGTGCGCATCAGTCAGTTCATTCAAAAGTTTAAGCAGATGGGGAAATGTGGGCTATGCATGTAGAACTCCATGCACTAGCCAGTTCAACCAAAAGCTTAAGATGATGGAGAAAGGTTGGCTATGCATTTATATTTCAACACTCTCCCTCATGGCTCCCTTATACCTAAACGTGGACCAAAAATCGGTTGCAACTTTTTATTTTAAATAGTGTCAGTCGGGTCTTGAACTCAAGACCTCTTGCTCTAATACCATGTACTCCCTCTGTACCGTAATAGTTGTCGCTGGAGTAACTAAACTTCAGCTACTCCAGCGACAACTATTATGGTACAGAGGGAGTAGAACTGCATGCACCAGTCAGTTCACCCCAAAAGCTCAAGTTGATGACGAGATGTGGGCTATGCATTTATACGTCAACACTCCGCTCAGGTGTGGCTCCCTCGAGCTTAAACGTGAATTGAAAGTGGGCTATAATTAAATTGCGTCGTCCTGGTCTTAAACTCAAGCCTCTTAGCGATCAACTAGACTCACCGGCGACACAGAGGAGGTATGGCATTGAACAAGACTCATGACGCGCCATCAACTTACACAAGTCGAAGATGGCAACGAATCCCACGAACCCGTTTGTAATTTTCATTTTCGTCGGTCGTCCTCTTGCAAGGCTCAGATTTGGATTTGGATTTGGACTAACTCTACCTTAATGCACTATGAAGCATTCTTCAATATCATTCTTGCAGTCTAGAATTTCCTCAATGATCGTAGCATGGGGGCCTCCCTAATTTTTCTTGATATCTTTAACCACCAATGAGCAATGCATTGCTATATGCATGCGCTGGAGAAAAAGCCTCTCTAAAAGCCGGTGTTTCTAAAGTACTAGTAAAGTTTGAAATAATTGAGAAGACTATGGCCGGTGATTCCAAATAATTACCAGGATGTTCCTTGCGAATAACACAAATTGCACAATGGGTAGTGTTTCTAGAAGCTAGCCAATCAACATTAGATTTTGCAAATCTGGCGGCAGATGAATTTGTCCTGAGTAGCGCATGAATTGGTAATGTGGGCTATATTTGCCCCACCTAGTATTTGGGTAGACTCCAAAGGACTTGATTCCTCTACTTGT
Organism: Triticum dicoccoides; assembly: GCF_002162155.2. NCBI lineage: Eukaryota > Viridiplantae > Streptophyta > Magnoliopsida > Poales > Poaceae > Triticum > Triticum dicoccoides. The sequence goes on from NC_041383.1 coordinate 779,256,419, forward strand.
AAGAGATGCGGCAATTGTCATGAATCAATAAAAGAGGAGTAAAACTTTCAAAAAAAGTGTTGTGTTCGAGGAAGAAAAAGGCTTAACCAACATTGATAGGATGGTGGGACGTCATGTAGACTTTTACAAAAGAAAAGAACCTCCAGATTTTTTTTTTTGAGGGAAGAAAAGAACCTCCAGATGAGGACATGGGTTGCGGCCACAGTCGGCCCAAACGTAGCGGTTAAAAGGATCTCATGTCCTATCGTCGTAACGGGGCATCCTATACGTTGTGCAGGTCACCACCAAGCGACCAGGCGCACCCCCCCCCCCACCCCCCTCGCGCGCTGGGTGTTTGTATGGGCCAGCCCATTTTCCTTTTTTCCCTCTCATAATTTATTTCTTTTCTATTTTCGTCTTTTCTTTTCTCTTTTTTCTACTATACTTTTCCACATTTTATGACTTTTTTCAAATACGCGAACATTTTTTTGTTCATTGAATTCAAAAAATGTTCATCAAATTAACTTTTTTTGTTCATAAGATTAAAAATATGTTCATCAAAATTCAAACTTTGTTCATCGAACTAAAAAATGTAAATCAAATTCGAATTTTGTTCATCATTTTCAAAACATAATCATCAAATTCAAAAAAATCTTCCATTTAAAAAATATATTCTTGAATACAAATCTTGTTCATCAAGTTCAAAGAATGTTCATAGAATTCAAAATGTGTTCATAAAATGCAAAAAAATGTTCATCATTATTAAAAATTGTTCATCAAAATTATAGAATGTTCAATTAAACTAAAAAAAGTTCATTCTTTTGAAATCGCAAACATTTTTTAATTAAACAAGTTTTTTTGACCATTCATTTTTTTTTAAAATTAAGAACTTTTTTCTAATGCCGAATTATTTTAAAATAGAATGAAATAAAAAAGGAAAAATAATAAAAATGAAAACGAAAAAAAAAAACAGGGAGCGATCCCCTTAACCTCAGTCCGACGCCGACCGCACTCGCATCTCAAATCCGTCTCGACCTCAAACTCTGATCGCCCTCCCCTCCTTAAATTCAAGGGACTCCACAGTCCACACACCGGAGACGAGACGAATCATGGACCTTGCAGGAGGAGAGGAATCCTCGAGGCACATAAGTTGGCCGTCCCACGGCTACCCCCACGACGGCGGCGAGCGGCCACCCTTCGTCCTCATCGAGCCCGACGCCTGCTTGGCCAACTGCATCAACGCCACCACCGCCAGCACCCCAATTCTGTACGACGCCGAGCTCGAGGGCTGCAGCATCCAGGTCACCTTCTGCGCCGTCCACCCGCCGGACGTCTCTCACCTGTGCGTCCAGGCCGTAGGCTTGGACGACCCCCTGTTCCCCCACCCGCCTCGCATCCTCGCCACCGAGGCGGACGGCAGCCTCCTCCTGCTATGCGTCCCCATCCCCATCCGCGGCGACCCGTACCCGCCCTGTGCCTATGTCCCCATCACCCGAGAAGAGTACTTCGTCTACCACCCCCGCGTCCCTGCGCTCGAGCACCTTCGGCACCCGGAACCCGGCACCGGCAGCATCCCCTGCTTGATCGAGGGCACGGTTGCCATCGTGCGCAAGTGCAGCCAACACCAACGACCCCATGGAGCCGGCGGCCATGACTGCAGCTACGTCATTGCTGCGCAATCTCTAAGGTTCGGGACTGACTACCCTTGCCAACTCTACGTCTATCACTCCAACACCTCCTCCTGGAAGACTCCGTCCGTGGCATTCGACACGCCGCTCGATTTGGAATACCAAACACACAAGACAATCTTCATCGGAGGAGAAAAGGGGACTCTCGCCTGGGTCGACCTCTCCGGAACCATCGTATTGTGGGACGTTCTCGGCAAGGGCGCGCTGCGCCGCCCCAAGTTCCGGCAGCTGCAACTCCCGGGGCCCGTCGAGGAGGGCAGCGACGCGTCCACTCGCGACATTGCCGTCCTCGGTTCATCCATCAACTACGTCGTAATGGAGTTCTCTGCCCGTGGTTGGAAGGCCACGGTATGGAGCATCAGAACCGACCCCTTCGTCCCTGAGGAGGGTTGGGGCATCCGTTACCATCTCGATTCCTCTGGTTTACAAGGTTTCGAAGGTGGCCCGGCTACGGCTCCTTACATCGGCCTGCCCAAGCTGAGCCTGCAGGACGATGCCATTGTTTACTTCCAGACCATGTATGACTACCGCGACACGCACCACACACCATGGGTGATTGCCGTTGACATGAGCAACAAGACTGTCCAGAAAGTGGGCAAGTTTGTTCCCTCGGCGGCTTTTGGTTTGTGCCACGACTACGATACAAGTAGGATCTCCAAATATCTCAAAGTTGCTCCACGTAACTAACTGATTGTATTTTTATTTTATTTTTGTATGTACTGCTGCCTTACTGTCCGCATGCCACCGACTAATAATCAGATAATGCACATCTATATGTATGTATGTATATAGGGGGGATAATCCAAAACTAGAAGTGATTGCGCATTTTGCCGTGCCGCTTTTATTTGTAGGGTTTTTTCTGTTGGAAGATTATTTGGGGTTGGGCTATTTGTTTTCCGGACTGTAGTTTTCTTAGATTGGCCATAGTCGATCAAGTTAGTGTGGCTCTTTCATTCCTTTTTTTCTTGTGGTCTGACTTGTCGCACTGTGACACACACGTCTCTTCTCTCCATCCTATTTTCCTCTTCCTGTGTCGGCCAAATCGTGTCGGCTCCACCGCTTGATGCCATCATGTAATTCCTCCGGTCCTTTTTACTACGCATATTAGATTTGTGTTTAAGTCAGATTTTACAAAGTTTGACCAAATTTATATTAAAAAATATCAGCACCTACAATATCAAATATATATATACTATGAAACTATATTTCGTAATGAATCTAGGAATGTTGATTTAACATTATGAATGGTAATACTTTTTACTATGAGTTTGGTCGAAGTAGAGATACTTTGACTTCGGACAAAACTTATATGCAAAGACTAAAAAGGACAGGAGGGAGTATAATCAAATAGTACACAAAATGTATTGTCTTATATTCCTACTATAAAATGTATTTTTCAACACAAAACAGAACATGTCTAATCTTAACATTTAGCATGCATCAATATACATCCTCTTCAATTTCCTCTCGGTCAACATCACTTTGGCGACACATCACAAATTACAAACCAACTACCAAAGCACAAGAAGAAACAACAACCCTGACAAGTTGGCTTCTAGTTATGCATGCCAGAACACGCTCGGCACTAACAAAGGTCCAAAAGATACATATATATTTAACCATCTTGCAGTACTTAGCAGCCATCAAAAGAAAGACACATCAATCTATATATCTAGCTTTGTTTATCTCGTTGATGCTTCGTTATACACACAATGGGTGCCAAAAAGATGTAAAACTAAAATGATCCTCTAACACAAACAACTATGGAGGTGATTGATTCTATCGATGGTAACGCAAATGTAAGGGAAACAAATTGCAGGGTGTAATGGGTCCAGACTGGACAAACCAATTTTAGTTTGGTTCAGGCTGTAACGAAAATGAATCCCTTAACATTGTTGGGTTAAGGAAGTTGCAGTGCATTAAAAAAGTGGCAAACATCACTAATAAAATGGCATAAGTCAATGGAGATATGCAGGAAGGGTTAATGATCGGAGGAAGGGCGAATCAAGATCTCGGGGAGGGTTGATGGTTGACCGGTGCTGCTCATCGGCGCAGTGACTCTCAAAAGATAGCGAGAGGTAGGTCGGAGGAATGGCAGAAGGTCCACCCCTGCTGCTCGCCGGACAATTTCAGGCGGTCGAGGAGATTGGCGTCGATGGGATGGGGGAGGCGGAGGGAACGGGAGGAGGCGGAGGATAATGGAGCAGAGGGGATCAGGAACGCGGGAGACGAAGGGCTCGGGGACGAAGGCTAACGCAATGCATTTACACTGGGGTGTGGGTGTAATCAACCTTAACAGCTTGTTTGGCAATCCAAGGGAAAGTGAATGGGAGTTAAATTCTAATTCCCTTTCCCCATCCGAACTACCAGCCACCCCCACGGGTAAGTGATTTGAGGGAGTTTCATACGTGAATTTCCCTCCCTATTCTATCTTTAACTCCCATTACCCCAAAACAATCAAGGAATCCCTTAACATCGTTCGGTTGAGGAAGTTGCAATGCAGCACAAAAGTGACAGACATCACTGATAAAATGGCATAAGTTAGTGGAGATATGCAGGAAGGGTTAATGATCGAAGGAAGGGAGAACGAGAAGGGTTTATGGTTGTGGAGGAGGACGATGTGGAGAAGAAGCTGCTCCTCCTGCGGCCGGTGCTGCTCACCGACGTAGTGGCTCTCAAAAGACAGCGGGAGGTAGGTCGGCAACGGCGGAGCTACGTAGAAGGCTGAGGGGGCCGTAGCCCCCCCCCCCTCCCCCCCACAAACCAAAGTGCAATTGCTTTACTAGGTAGTAATCTGTAACAGCCCGAGACTGATTCTTCAGGATTGCTATTATATTGGTTGCTCTATAATTATTTTTTCATTGCATCTTGTCATCGTGTCATCATGCTATTAAAATTTACAATTAAACTAAAACTCAAGTAAATAAATTGCATAGATCTTTGATCTATTTAAACTGAGGGAATACACATGGTGATTTCTCTTTATGTATATCCTCCCATAGGGAGCTAAAATAATTATTCCATTAACTCGGAATCACCCATAAACATATTTGCATTATTCTTAAATTTTCCTTTATATCCAACTCAACTTCATATCTTCCTTTGCGGCCATTTAGTAAAATTGAGTTGCAACTCCATAAATGTTCCAAATCTGTACATTAATTCTTCTATCACATTAAGTCTCCACCATAATTCTCAACATTTTTTGGACACTTCTAAACCTAGACCTAGTTCAAACCCATTTGAATTATATTCAAATGAGTTTGAATTTAAACCTTTCAATCATGCCCATGATATTTTTCTTGGGTCAAGCTCATTTTTGTGAGTCCAGGAAAATTAACCTATTGCACATAATCCATTCCTAGCCCTCTCTCCATTTACTTTTCTCTGTTTATATTCAATAAATAGAAAAAAAATAAGATTAGGAGAGAGAGAGAGAGAGAGCTGCACCAGGCCAGCCTGCTAGGCCGAGCCGCCCCCACCAGCTCCTTAACCATAGCCCTCCACCCAACACCCGATCTCCAACTCCCCTCGACCCCTCCATCTAGCGTCGCCACCCTCACAAGCACATGTTGGGGAACGCAGTAATTTCAAAAAAAAAAATCCTACGACCATGCAAAATCTATCTAGGTGATGCATAGCAACGAGAGGGGAGAGTGTGTCCAGGTACCCTCGTAGACCGAAAGCGGAAGCGTTTCAATAACGCGGTTGATGTAGTCGAACTTCTTCGCGATCCAACCAATAAAGTACCGAACGTACGGCACCTCCGACTTCAGCCCACGTTCAGCTCGATGACGTCCCTCGTGCTCTTGATCTAGTTGAGGACGAGGGTGAGTTCCGCCAGCACGACGGCGTGGCGACGGTGATGATGCTACTGGCGCAGGGCTTCGCTACGATGATATGATCGAGGTGTGTAATTATGGAGGGGGGCACCGCATACGGTTAAGAGAAACTTGTGTCTTTGGGGTGCCCCATGCCCCCGTATATAAAAGAGAGAGGGAGAGAGGCCGCCCCCCTAGGGGCGCGCCAAGTGTATGGAGTCCTACTAGGACTTCCAAGTCCTAGTAGGAATCCTTCCCTTTTTAGGAGTAGGAGAGAAGGAAGGAGAGAGGCAGTAGGAAAGGGCATGGGGGGCGCCGCCCCCTTCCCCTAGTCCAATTCGGACCTAAGGGGGGGCGCACCCCCCTCCCTTGGTCTGCCTCCTCTATTTCCCGTATGGCCCAATAAGGCCCATTACTTCTCCCGGTGAATTCCCGTAACTTCCCGGTACTCCGAAAAAGACCCGAATCACTCGGAACCTTTCCGATGTCTGAATAGAGCCTTTCAATATATCGATCTTTATGTCTCGACCATTTTGAGACTCCTCGTCACGTCTGTGATCTCATCCGGGACTCCGAACAAACTTCGATCATCAAAACACATAACTCATAATACAAATCGTCATCGAACATTAGGCGTGCGGACCCTACGGGTCGAGAACTATGTAGACATGATCGAGACACATCTATGATCAGTAACCAATAGCGGAACCTGGATGCTCATATTGACTCCTACATATTCTACGAAGATCTTTATCGGTCAAACCGCATAACAACATACGTTGTTCTCTTTGCCATCGGTATGTTACTTGCCCGAGATTCGATCGTTGGTATCATCATACCTAGTTCAATCTCGTTACCGGCAAGTCTGTTTACTCGTTCCGTAATGCTTCATCCCGCAACTAACTCATTAATCACATTGCTTGCAAGGCTTATAGTGATGAGCATTACCGAGAGGGCCCAGAGATACCTCTCCGATACACGGAGTGACAAATCCTAATTTCGATCTATGCCAACCCAACAAACACCTTTGGAGACACCTGTAGAGCATCTTTATAATCACCTAGTTATGTTGTGACGTTTGATAGCACACAAGGTGTTCCTCCGGTATTCGGGAGTTGCATAATCTCATAGTCTGAGGAACATGTATAAGTCATGAAGAAAGCGGTAGCAATGAAACTGTAACGATCATAATGCCAAGCTAACGGATGGGTCTTGTCCATCACATCATTCTCCTAATGATGTGATCCCATTTATCAAATGACAACACATGTTTATGGTCAGGAAACATAACCATCTTTGATTAACGAGCTAGTCAAGTAGAGGCATACTAGGGACACTCTGTTTTGTCTATGTATTCACACATGTACTAAGTTTCCGGTTAATACACTTCTAGCATGAATAATAAACATTTATCATGATATAAGGAAATAAATAATAACTTTATTATTGCCTCTAGGGCATATTTCCTTCAGTCTCCCACTTGCACTAGAGTCAATATTTAGTTCACATCGCCATGTGATTTAACACCAATAGTTCACATCTGTATGTGATTACCACCCATAGTTCACATCGTCATGTGACCAACACCCAAAGGGTTTACTAGAATCAATAATCTAGTTCAAATCTCTATGTGATTAACACCCAAAGAGTACTAAGGTGTGATCATATTTTGCTTGTGAGAGAAGTTTAGTCAACGGGTGTGTCACATTCAGAGCCGTATGTATTTTGCAAATATTCTATGTCTACAATTCTCTGCATGGAGCTACTCTAGCTAATTGCTCTCACTTTCAATATGTATCCAGATTCAGACTTAGAGTCATCTGGATCGGTGTAAAAGCTTGCATCGACGTAACTCTTTACGACGAACTATTTATCACCTCCATAACCGAGAAATATTTCCTTAGTCCTCACTAAGGATAATTTTGACCGCTGTCCAACGATCTACTCTTAGATCACTATTGTACCCCCTTGCAAAACTCATGGCAAGGTAAACAATAGGTCTGGTACACGTACAGCACAACATACTTTATAGAACCTATGACTGTGGCCTAGGGAATGACTTTCATTCTCTTTCTATCTTCTGCCGTGGTCGGGATTTGAGTCTTACTCAACTTTATACCTTGTAATACAGGCAAGAAGTTCTTCTTTGACTGATCCATTTTGAACTCTTTCAAAAAACTTGTCAAGGTATGTATTCATTGAAAAATCTTATCAAGCGTCTTGATCTATCACTATAGATTTTGATGCCCAATATATAAGCAGCTTCAGTGAGGTATTTCTTTGAAAAAACTCCTTTCAAACTCTCCTTTATGTTTTCCAGAAAATTCTATATTATTTCCGATCAACAATATGTCAATCACATATCCTATATACTTAAGAAGTTCATCCCCACTACTTGTAATTTTCTCAACATGCAGCATGTCCACCTCAACGACCCCACCACATCAGCACTGCTGGCTTGAGGAAAAAAAACTTGAACGCCACGCTCGGTTCCACTGGCGCAAATAAGTCCTCCTTTAGTTTTGACCTTCAGTTTCCCCTTCGAACTGATTAATGAATCTAATCAGAAAAACTCCATTCGTTTTCCCCTTCCGCTTCCCCTTTCGTAACTGACGAATTAATCTGATCATAAAAATCGACCACCAGCCGCATGTGGTAGTGAATCCAGTACGCCATTCCCACCTCGAGAGTCCAGAGCGACCTGGAGACACTGGTGATGAACCAGCCCACCGGCGAGCGAGCCACGACATCTGGTGCGACCCCGGTGAGCCGCCCCACGACCCAGGTGATGTCGCTCTCACCTCGTCGACGGTACCACGGGTCCCCATCGACGCCGCTACATGCGACCTCGGCGAGCCACCCCGCGACCCATTGCGCGCGAGGCCGCTCCCGCGACCACGGCTGCTTATTTTCCGGGAAGGCGTTCACCCAAGTGATATCGCTCTCACCCCGTCGATAGAACCACGGGATAAACTTCATTTGGTATATTGTAGGGATAAACTTCATTTGGTATACCTATGAAAGATCATAAGGACGATGATCAGGATACATGGGAAGTTACACACCACACATCTCAAATTAGCACAAATACTGTAATTTTTGTGCAATACCTGAATGTTAGACTCCATGTTATTTGTGCCCAATTTTCATTTGCTGAAATAAAAATTCAGAATATGCCTATTGTCCGAGGTTTGAGCAAAAGAATTCATCATGTTGGAGATCCTAAACAATACAAATTTTCATTATTTTTTCATTTGTTAATGTAGCTTATAAATTTACAAACTTATTTTGTTTGTGTATTATATGCATATGGCTAAGAGATCCCGCAGCAACGCACAGGGTATCATCTAGTACTTATCAGAAAGGATGTAGTGCTCCCACTCACTTTCTTGTAAATACAGGCTTCACTGCAAGTCTGTATAAAACTATATGCTTTGATCAACTCATCAAAGCGTATATTCCAACTCCGAGATGCTTGCACCAGTCCGTAGATGGATTGTTGGAGCTTGCACACCTTGTTAGTACCTTTAGGATCGACAAAACCTTCTGGTTGCATCATATACAACTCTTCTTTAAAAATATTCATTTAAGGAATGCAGTTTTGACATCCATTTACCAAATTTCATAAAATATGGCAACTGCTAACTTGATTCAGACGGTTTTAAGCATCACTACAGTTGAGAAAATTTCATTGTAGTCAACACTTTGAACTTTGTCGAAAACCTTTTCCCGACAAGTCGAGCTTTGTAGATAGTAACACTACTATCAACGTCTGTCTTCCTCTTGAAGATCCATTTATTTTCTATGGTTTGCCGATCATCGGGTAAGTCCACCAAAGTCCACACTATGTTCTCATGCATGGATCCCATCTCAGATTTCATGGCCTCAAGCCATTTCGCGGAATCTGGGCTCATCATCCTTTCCTCATAGTTCGTAGGTTCATCATGGTCTAGTAACATGACTTCCTTAATAGGATTACCGTACCACTTTGGTGCGGACCGTACTCTCGAAGATCTACGAGGTTTTGTAGTAACTTGATCTAAAGTTTATGATCATCATCATTAGCTTCCTCACTAATTGGTGTAGGAATCACTGGAACTGATTTCTGTGATGAACTACTTTCCAATTCGGGAGAAGGTACAATTACCTCATCAAGCTCTACTTTCCTCCCACTCACTTCTTTCGAGAGAAACTTCTTCTCTAGAAAGGATCCATTCTTAGCAACTAATGTCTTGCCTTCAGATCTGTGATAGAAGGTGTACCCAAAAGTTTCCTTTGGATATCCTATGAAGATGCACTTCTCTGATTTGGGTTCGAGCTTATCAGGTTGAAGCTTTTTCACATAAGCATCGCAGCCCCAAACTTTAAGAAACGACAACTTTGGTTTCTTGCCAAACCATAGTTCATAAGGCGTCATCTCAACGGATTTCGCTGGTGCCCTGTTTAACGTGAATGTAGCTGTCTCTAATGCATAACCCCAAAACGATAGTGGTAAATCGGTAAGAGACATCATAGATCGCACCATATCCAACAAAGTGCGGTTACGATGTTTGGACACACCATTACGCTGTGGTGTTCCAGGTGGTGTGAGTTGTGAAACTATTCCACATTGTTTTAAATGAAGGCCAAATTCGTAACTCAAATATTCTCCTCCACAATCAGATCATAGAAACTTTATTTTCTTGTTATGATGATTCTCCACTTCACTCTGAAATTCTTTGAACTTTTCAAATGTTTCAGACATGTGTTTCATTAAGTAGATATACCCATATCTGCTCAAATCATCTGTGAAGGTCAGAAAATAACGATACCCGCCACGAGCATCAACACTCATTGGACCGCATACATCGGTATGTATTATTTTCAATAAGTCAGTAGCTCGTTCCATTGTTCTAGAGAACGGAGTTTTAGTCATCTTGCCCATAAGGCACGGTTCGCAAGCATCAAATGATTCATAATCAAGTGATTCCAGAAGTCCATCTTTATGGAGTTTCTTCATGTGTTTTAGACTGATATGACCCAAACGGCAGTGCCACAAATAAGTTGCACTATCATTATCAACTTTGCATCTGTTGGCATCAATATTATGAATATGTGTATTACCACGATCAAGATTCAATAAACCATCAACATTGGTTGTATGACCATAGAAGGTTTTATTCATGCAAACAGAATAACAATTATTCTCTGTCTTAAATGAATAACTGTATTGCAATAAACATGATCTAATCATATTCATGCTTTAAGGCAAACACCAAATAACATTTATTTAGGTTCAACTCTAATCCCGGAAGTATAGGGGTTGTGCGATGATGATTATATCAATCTTGGAACCACTTCCAACATACATTGTCACTTCACCCTCAACTAGTCTCTGTTTATTTTGCAACTCCTGTTTCGAGTTACTAATCTTAGCAACCGAACAAGCATCAAATACCCAGGGATTACTACAAGCACTAGTAAGGTACACATCAATAATATGTATATCAAATATACCTTTGTTCACTTTGCCATCCTTCTTATCCGCCAACTATTTGGGGCAGTTCCACTTCTAGTGACCATTTCCTTTGCAGTAGAAGCACTCAGTTTCAGGCTTAGGTCCAGCTTTGGGCTTCTTCACAGGAGTGACAACTTGCTTGCCATTCTTCTTGAAGTTCCCTTTCTTTCCCTTTGCCCTTTTCTTGAAACTAGTGGTCTTGTTTAATCATCAACACTTGATGCTTTTTCTTGATTTGTACCTTTGTCGATTTCAGCATCACGAAGAGCTCGGGAATTGTTTTCGTCATCCCTTGGATACTATAGTTCATCACGAAGTTCCAATAACTTGGTGATGGTGACTAGAGAACTCTGTCAATCACTATATTATCTGAAAGATTAACTCCCACTTGATTCAAGTGATTGTAGTACCCAGACATTCTGAGCACATCCTCACTAGTTGAGCAATTCTCCTCCATCTTTTAGGCAAAGTACTTGTCAGAGGTCTCATGCCTCTTGACACGGGGCATGAGTCTGAAATACCAATTTTAGCTCTTGGAACATCTCATATGCTCCATGACATTTCAAAAACATTTTTGAAGTCCCGGTTCTAAGCCGTAAAGCATGGTGCACTAAACTATCAAGTAGTCATCATATTGAGCTAGCCAAACGTTCATAACGTCTGCATCTGCTCCTGCAATAGGTATGTCACCTAGCGGTGCATCAAGGACATAATTCTTATATGCAGCAATGAGAATACACCTTAGATCACGGACTCAGTCTGCATCATTGCTACTATCATCTTTCAACTTAGTTTTCTCTAGGAACATATAAAAAACATAGGGAACTATAACGAGAGCTATTTATCTACAACATAATTTGTAAAATACTATCAGGACTAAGTTCATGATAAATTAAAGTTCAATTAATCATATTACTTAAGAACTCCCACTTAGACAGACATCCCTCTAGTCATCTAAATGATCATATGATCCAAATCAACTAAACTATGTCTGGTCATCACGTGAGATGGAGTAGTTTTCAATGGTGAACATCACTATGTTGATCATATCTACTATATGATTCACACTCGACCTTTCGGTCTCCAGTGTTCCGAGGCCATATCTGCATATGCTAGGCTCGTCAAGTTTAACCTGAGTATTCTACGTGTGCAAAACTGGCTTGCACCCGTTGTATGTGAACGTAGAGCTTATCACACCTGATCATCACGTGGTGTCTCGGCACGAAGAACTGTCGCAACGCTGCATACTTAGGGAGAACACTTATACCTTGAAATTTTAGTAAGGGATCATCTTATAATGCTACCGCCGAACTAAGCAAAATAAGAATATAAAAGATAGACATCACCTGCAATCAAAATATGTGACATGATATGGACATCATCATCTTGTGCATTTGATCTTCATCTCCAAAGTACCATCATGATCTCCATCGTCACCGACATGACACCATGATCTCCATTATCTTGATCTTTATCAACGTGTCATCACATGGTCGTCTCGCCAACTATTGCTTTTGCAACTATTGCTATCGCATAGCGATAAAGTAAAGCAATTATATGGTGCTTGCATCTTATGCAATAAATAGACAATCATAAGGCTCCTGCCAGTTGCCGATAACTTTAACAAAACATGATCATCTCATAGAACCCATCATGTCTTGACCATATCACATCACAACATGTCATGCAAAAACAAGTTAGACATCCTCTACTTTGTTGTTGCAAGTTTTACGTGGCTGCTACGGGCTTCTATCAAGAACCGTTCTTACCTATGCATCAAAACCACAACAATTTTTTGTCAAGTATGTTGTTTTAACCTTTAACAAGGACCGGGCATAGTCAAACTTGATTCAACTAAAGCTAGAGAAACAGACACCCGCTAGCCACCTGTGTGCGAAGCACGTCGGTGGAACCAGTCTCATGAACGCGGTCATGTAATGTCGGTCCGGGCTGCTTCATCCAACAATACCGCCGAATCAAAGTAAGACGTTGTTGGTAAGCAATATGACTATTATCGCCCACAACTCTTTGTGTTCTACTCGTGCATATAACATCTACGCATAGACCTGGCTCTAATACCATTGTTGGGGAATGCAGTAATTTCAAAAAAATCCTACGGTCACGCAAGATCTATCTAGGTGATGCATAGCAACGAGATGGGAGAGTGTGTCCACGTACCCTCGTAGACCGAAAACGGAAGCGTTTCAATAACGCGGTTGATGTAGTCGAACTTCTTCACGATCCAACCGATCAAGTACCGAACATATGGCACCTCCGCGTTCAGCACACGTTCAGCTCGATGACGTCCCTCGTGCTCTTAATCCAGTTGAGGACGAGGGTGAGTTCCTTCAGCACGACGGCGTGGCGACGGTGATGATGATGCTACCGGCGCAGGGCCTCGCCTAAGCACTACGATGGTATGATCGAGGTGTGTAACTGTGGAGAGGGGCACCGCACACGGTTAAGAGAAACTTGTGTCTTTGGGGTGCCCCCTGCCCCCGTATATAAAGGAGGGAGGGAGAGAGGCCGGCCCCCTAGGGGCGCGCCAAGTGTATGGAGTCCTACTAGTACTTCCAAGTCCTAGTAGGAATCCTTTCCTTTTTAGGAGTAAGAGAGAAGGAAGGAGAGAGGGAGTAGGAAAGGGCAAGGGGGGCGTCGCCCCCTTCCCCTAGTCCAATTCGGACCTATGAGGGGGAGCCACCTCCCCTTGTCCTGCCTCCTCTATTTTCCGTATGGCCCAATAAGGCCCATTACTTCTCCCGATGAATTCCCGTAACTCCCCGAGTACTCCGAAAAATACCTGGATCACTCGAAACCTTTCCGATGTCCGAATATAGCCTTCCAATATATCGATCTTTATGTCTCGACCATTTCGAGACTCCACGTCATGTCTGTGATCTCATCCGGGACTCCGAACAAACTTCGGTCATCAAAACACATAACTCATATTACAAATCATCATCGAACGTTAAGCGTGCGGACCCTACGGGTTCGAGAACTATGTAGACATGATCGAGACACATATCCAATCAATAACCAATAGTGGAACCTAGATGCTCATATTGGCTCCTACATATTCTACGAAGATCTTTATCGGTCAAACCGCATAACAACATACATTGTTCCCTTTGTCATCGGTATGTTACTTGCCCGAGATTCGATCATCGGTATCATCATACCTAGTTCAATCTCGTTACCGGCAAGTCTCTTTACTCGTTCCGTAATGCTTCATCCCGCAACTAACTCATTTGTCACATTGCTTGCAAGGCTTATAGTGATGAGCATTACCGAGAGGGCCCAGAGATACCTCTCCAATACACGGAGTGACAAATCCTAATATCAATCTATGCCAACCCAACAAACACCTTCGGAGACACCTGTAGAGCATCTTTATAATCATCCAGTTATGTTGTGATGTTTGATAGCACACCGGTATTCGGGAGTTGCATAATCTCATAGAGTCATGAAGAAAGCAGTATCAATGAAACTATAACGATCATAATGCTAAGCTAACGGATGGGTCTTGTCCATCACATCATTCTCCTAGTGATGTGATCATGTTTATCAAATGATAACACATGTCTATGGTCAAGAAACATAACCATCTTTGATTAATGAGCTAGTCAAGTAGAGGCATACTAGGGACACTCTGTTTTGTCTATGTATTCACACATGTACTAAGTTTCCGGTTAATACAATTCTAGCATGAACAATAAACATTTATCATGATATAAGGAAATAAATAATAACTTTATTATTGCCTCTAGGGCATATTTCCTTCAGCATACTAGGCAACCAGGGCGTTCAATCCCGATAGGGGAATTTCAAGAGCACAACAGATCCCCTCTCTTTCACATGGAGAGATCTCCTCCTTGGGGATGGCCATTTGATAGTAAAGCGGGGACGAGTAGAACGGAAGGTAACAGGGAAGGGAGGCAAAGCTTCGCGAGGAGATGCTGGAGCAGGGTCGCGCTAGAGGAACGAGGCGGGGGAAATTCTCACGAGTGCGGAGGCGTCCTCTGCCCGGGGAAAGAGAGGGGTTCAGGCTGGCATGGCCCACAGATTGAGTCGACCAAATGTCGAGCTTGAATTTCCTAGCGAGGGTTTACGGGTGGGTTTTGGGCCCAGGAACAAGGAAGGAATCCCGGGGGAAATCACGCAACCAAATGAGCCCTCAAAGGAGGGAGTGCCCTCATGCCCGATCCGCCACTTCGCAGAGGCCGCTGCCAGCCAGTGCCGAGCACCGCCCCTCCCGGACTCCTCCATGTGTCTTCCTCTCTGCCCCCTTGCCCCATGCCGACGAGGCCATCGGCCTTGAATCGCGCAGCCGTCTGCCATGGCCTGCTGAGTAAATAGGTAGTTTTTTGATTAATTTAATCCAAGAATAAATCAGTAGCATGGCATTGACAAAAACAAAACATGCTGATATTCGATCATGCAAGCACATACTATGCTTATCACAGACACATCTACGTGTAATGCTAGCATGGCTAAAATAGAAATTAGTAGGAGCAGGATAAACGAGTTATACCCTCCAATCGGCCAGGCAGAGGCCGCGGTGGCGGCAACAGTGACGTCCTCCACGGTCTTCTTCTCGGCTTCAAGTTTCTCGACGGCGGCTTTGTCGGCGTCGGTGGACATGGTGACGATGAAGAAATGGATTAGGAAAACAATTCCCTATGACTGACCGGCTAAAGCTTGGTTTAGTCGTGTCACTCGCTTCCCACGCGCGCAGACACCCACCAAGGTCAGGGCCCCATGCATCCCTGCGACCCCCACGCACAGCCCTCCTTCCCCTTCTTCCTTATCCTTTTATTTCCTCTCGCTCGAACTCCTCCTCCCAGATGCTCGCCGCCATGGCCGCCTTCTTCCCCCCTCGCCACCCGCGGGCACGCCCGTGAGCTTCTTGGTCATAACCCGTGTGGCTGCATGTTGCGTTTCCGTGGCCATGGCCTGCGAGTTCTTGGGCCATGGCGGAGACCATGATTTTTTGGGGGGAGCTACAACCGCTGCGGTCGCGTGTTGCCACCGACCTTTTTTTTTGCTGGAACGCGAGGTCGGCGGCCATGGACGGCGATGTTATTTTGCTGCACCATGCAATTTTTTTGCTGGAACCGGTGCTACAATTGTTAGACAGACACGGCGGCAACAGGGGTGCCGCAACCTGCAGCAAGAAATGCTAGAACCTATTAGGTCGTTTGCTACAACCGACGCTGCAACAATGTTGTGACATGCGCGACGAGATACAAACCAGCGGTGACGGCGACGACAATTTTTTGCTGCAACCGTGTCTCCGTTTTGCTGCTACGATCGTGTGATCCTGGTCGCTCCAATCGGACGGATGCCAGCCCGACCGGCCGAAAATTGAGCCGGCCGGCCGGCGCCCAGTGGCGGAAACGATGAGAAGGACAGTCGAGCGAGTGCACACACGCAGTGGTAGTTCGCCGAGAACAGTGCACGGGGGAGCCGAGCCGAGCCGCGCGGCCCACTCGCAGTCACACGACGGACCAACCCACCTCGCCCCGCCCCAACCCGCACCCGGTCCACGCCCCCAAATTTCTGGTGGCCTCCGTGCCTCTCGATCCCCCCACTCCTCTCCCCGCGCCCGTCCTCCCCGTCCGGCGCCGCCGCAGCCCGCATGTAAGCGATCGCCGCCCCGCCCGTCCGGCCGGCCATGGCGTCCACGCTGCTGCGCAGGGTGTGGGGCACCGTGCTGGCCCGCGCGGGGCCGCGCGACCCGGACGCCTCCTCCTCCTCCCCGCGCCGCCGCGGCGCCCCGGCGGCGTCGGCGGCGGCGGAGTACGGGTCCCTGGGCGCGCTCGACGCCGTGCCGATCGACGTGCTGGCGCAGATCCTGCGCCTGCTGGGCCCCGGCGACGCGGCGCGCTCCGTCGCCGTGTGCCGCACCTGGCGCCTCCTCGCCTCCGACAACGCGCTCTGGGCCTTCTTCCTCAGCCTCGGCCCCGACCCCTGGGACCTCGTCGTCTTCGCCGAGACCCACCTCGCCGCCGGCCCCGCCGAGCCCCGCAGGTTGCCCCTGCCCCCTCCTCATCCTCCTCCTCCTGCCTCCTCACGCGGCCCGAGCCTTTCCGTTTTGGAAGCGTCCCCGCTTCGTTCGCCTCCTAACTACTGTAACTAACAGCGCCGTGCCGTGCCACTGCGTACGCAGCGTCTACTTCGGCACCGTTCGCGTCCCGCCGCAGCTCTCCTTCAAGCGCATCTACGGACAGCGAGCGCTCGTCCCCGGCTCTATCATAGTCGATGGTAAGTAGTAACAGCCAGCATCTCCCTTTCACGCGCTTAATCATCTAGTTAGCCAGCGATTGTATAATAAGTGTGTATATATATATGCATTGATTGCTTCATTAAGAGATTGCACAATCAACAAATTCCCCCATTTGGACAACTCTCATGATCTTACCTTCAGTCACTACACATTTTTTCCCTAGACGGCCATGCGTCCGGACTCCAGATTCCACTGTTAACGGTAACAGAACATAACATGGTTCAAGCATCCGGATGCAATTGAAAGCAAACACTTCAATTACTAGACATGATTAGTTGTCTTCAGTAGTCATTAGGTCGTTATGGTAGGCTGATTGTGTCTGGCCCTTTGCTTTGTGCGACGATATAGTCATTTTTGGAGGGGAATCGGCATTGTTTATTGACCCCTGTTGTTTTGATTTTCTGGCCTCCTTTAAAAGGGTGCATTCCCTGTTGTTTGTTTTCTTAAATTATAGGTGGATCAGGCTATTGCAAGTACGGCTGGAGCAAGTATGCTGCTCCTTCTGGGCGTTGTGCTACTTTTCTGGTAAGCTGTGGTGATTAGTAAAATATGAAATATACCAAGCCATCGCGCGTCAATCATTTATCATGACAAAAAAAATTCTTTGTGGAACACTCTGACCAATGTTGGTTTAACAACTTCACGGTGATAATAAGATGATTGAATTGATGATATCATTTATGTCCTAATTTTGCTGGAATCATCATGCAGGAATTTGGTAACATTGAGTCCCCTATGTATGCAAGACTTCGTCACTTTTTCTCGACAATCTATAACAGGTCTGTAACATCTTTTAAGTTCCACTGCAATATCTTGTATATAAAATTTTTGCTTTACCTTTTTTGCTCCATTTCTATAGACAACATTTTCCGCTGATGATTTGAGTTCTCACTGGGTGAATTCACTTGAAACACACACACACACACAACTTATATTGTGAAAACTTTCGTTGACTAGGTTGGTCTACTATCAAATTGGCTGCACCATCTGTTGCTTGATCAGGACACACGAGCAATCAATATGCATATCCAGATATTCTTGCCATAAACTCTATTTATTCTTGACTTTTTTATAGGATGCATGTAAAGCCTTCTGCGCGACCAATTGTTGTTGTCCTTCCCCTCTGTCACTCCGATGGTTAGTATTTTTAGGTGATACAATTTTCTACTTTATCATTGTCTATTCTGTCCACATTGTTTACCTTCATCACTATTTCTATATGGCAGCCCTGTTATATGGTTACATTTCTTTGCCCATCAATTTGTTTCAATAATCAGGGCCCCTCCCTCAGTTCCATTTCAATTAAGAAAAGAAACCACGAATGAGTTCTTGCAGCGTCAGACAGCAAAAACTAAAGGAGTGTCTACCAGCCTGCCGCTAGAGCACAGCATAAAGCAAACCAACGAAACCAGCACAATATGAGTTCAAAAGACCCCAAACAGGCACGCAGGCCAGGGGGTGTCACAGACTAGTAACTAGAGAACACCACATGGATGGAGTCTTCTTCGTTGGGGTGCTGTTTCAGATATTCCAGGGTGCTCTATCCACCATGTGCAGCATTCACCACCGCCTCCTTCAAGGATACAGAGCCAACCCACCTTTTGCAGTGTGTCAGTCTTGTTCCAGTGCAAAAGGTTCCTTCAGACGCATCCACAGCAAGGTCTGAAATTCCATCAGGAGCCCTCCCTGTAAATCCTGGAACAGTTTTGTCCAATCTCTCAAATGACGAGAGACCAATCCTAGCACCTGTTTCATAGAGATCCAGGAGCACCTATAAAAACAATAGAGTTCCTAAAATTCCACAGCCCCCACAGGACAGCAGAAGAGACTACATTAAGATGAAGATATTTTTTGCGACAGAGCCAGAGTTTTGCAACTGATTCAAAGTTAACAATAGAAACTTGAAACATTTTTTCAACATCTGCCCATCAATTTGTCACTATGGTTGATGAACAATTTCAAACTTGTTTTTCTGACCGTATGTTTCTAACTCAACTTGGCACAGATACCGAGGCTGCTAGGGCCTCAAGAAGGCAATACAAGGAGACATTGTACTCGGTTTTGTTCGACATGAATGTTCCTGCTGTTTGTGCTGTTGATCAAGTAAGCATTTTTATGTTCCCTTGGTCATTTTGTTCGCCCTTACATTTATCACCTCTTGATGTACTTTTTGGTTCAACCTTGTGTACCACTGTCCATTTGAATAATTTTGTTGTCATAATGAGATTTGAGACACTATTTTTTTAAGATTTAGCTTTGGAAAAGTAGAAGATTCGCATATTATTGTGTCAGAATCCTGAGTCACGGTTCAAGCTGGAAGCCTGGAACTTCTCAATTATGAATTTTCTGTAATACATTTTCTATATTTTGACGTCAAAATTTAAATCGAACCTTGATGTAGTGTAGTCTTGTAGAAGCCACCTTTCTGTTTACTTATTCATTAACTTTACCTGCTGAAGAAGATATTTTGTGAGATTGTTGACATGTGTTTTTGCAGGCACTCCTAGCTTTGTATGCTGCTAGACGAACCTCTGGTATTGTTGTCAACATTGGATTCAATGTCACAACCGTTGTTCCCAGTAAGTTCTGGTGTAAGGTTCGACTCAGTCGACCATCTTACTGTTTTCTTCAGTATCTGATGTATCTTCTCTTAAGATCAGTAAACATGGCCGATATTCCAAGCCTTTAGGCCTAACCACAATTTTATTACATCGAATATCAACTTAATGCAAAGAACCTGCTTGATTATTGATAAGACTATGTGTGGGCTGTAGACTGATAATTATTCATGGTCGGGCTTTGTCCCAAAATGTTTATAACACATGGAAGTGCGTCTAGATCAAGTGGTAAAAATACCCATTTGTTTTATCTTATGTATTTTCCTTGCAACAGTCTTTCAAGGTAGGGTGATGCGTGAGATAGGCATTGAAACTGTGGGGCAAGGTGCTCTGAAACTTACTGGATTTCTAAAGGAGCTATTGCAGCGAAGGAATATTTCTTTTGAATCACTGTACACGGTTCGGACAATCAAGGAGGTAGGGTTTTTGTTTATTATCCCAATATAGCTAATGTAATTTGTTGTAGCTTGCATTCTCCACATAAATATCACCTAGTGGCCAGTTGTGCTTGTAACTGATTAGTTGGGGGCTACAGACCAACTCATTGTGCTTGAAACCTATATTATTAGTTGAGGGCGACATAGTAACAAACTATTTGTGCTTGGGAGCCATTAGTTGGGCAACCTATTTTGATTATATACATGACAGAAATGGAGATGATAGCTAACACATGATTCTACCTCCCTTTCCTCTTCTCTCTGTAAAGAAAATTTGCTACGTCGCGGCTGATTATGAAGCAGAACTATGTAAAAACACACAAGCTTCCTGTGAGGTGGATGGTGAAGGGTGGTTCACTCTATCAGAAGAAAGATTCAAGATGGCAGAAATCCTTTTCCAGCCCCAGATTGGAGGAGTGTATGTTACCTTCTCTGCTGCGTAACCTTGCTTGTCCATTTCCTTTTAATACGGTTCGCTTACGCTTGCTCGATGTTGGTGTTGCAGTCGTGCTATGGCTTTGCACAAAGCAGTATCTCTATGTATGGATCACTGCTACAACACAGAGGTGCTCCGTGATCACAGCTGGTTCAAGACGGTGGTTTTAGCTGGTGGATCGTCGTGCTTACCTGGTTTGCCAGGTATGCTTGCCTAATGCATTTTAATACTGAACAGCTGATTGGATGTTAACGCATAACACAACAAATCTAGAACACTGATGGATAAGTCTGTATTTTTCACTGTGAACAGAGAGGCTCGAGAAAGAGCTCCACAAACTTCTTCCTCCATACATCTCAGAAGGAATAAGGGTTCTGCCTCCTCCATTTGGCACAGACACCGCCTGGTTCGGTGCAAAGATGATCGGCACTGTAAGGACAGCGTCGATTCTGGTGACCAGTTTATCGCACTTTTATCTTCACTAATAATGACTGCCCTAATTCAGGTGAGCACTTTCTCGGACGCATGGTGCATAAACAAGAAGCAGTTCCGCCAGAAGTCACGCCACAGCGGTTCATCTTTAGCGAGTGCATGGCGATAGATCCTGACGGCCGCAGCTAGGATTGGCAAAGCCAGGGAAAGAGCCATGAGGTTGTTATCCTCTAAAATATGGTACAGATCTATACAGCATCAGTCCCCAGTGTACATAACAGATATGGTTACATGTATATGGATGATAGATTATTGCGAGTAAATAAAAATGATAGATTGTTATCGGTTATGGGATGCTGTGTAGCACAAGTGAATGCATCTTGTTGTGCGCATTTAGTATGATTCTCTGTCATTTATGTACCCGTACATTATTGTTTTGCAGATGAAATAATACCGTCTATTTATCTTGAACTGGATCACACTAATTTGTGGTTGCCCTTCCAGTTCTTTCTGTTTTTTGAAGTTAAATATGGCTTTTACTCTTTCGGCTGCAAATTATTTGAAGTTCTAGCTTTATCTAAGTCGAAGTTCTCCATACTTGGCCAAGTTTGTTGAAAAATATGTTACTAATGTCTACAGCATCATATATATGTTTGTATGAATATGTTGCATCTAGTGAAACTAATTTGTGTAGTGGATGTTGATGATTTTTATATATAGTCAAACTTTAATTCGACTTAGGATAAATCTAGGGTTTCAAGTGCAACCACTCCAATTCTGCGGTCGAAGCACGGATCAAGCCTCATTGAATTGCTACAGTAAGAGACCATCGTGCATGATGGAGATTCACCCAATTCTGCCGTTGAAGCACGAATCAAGCCTCATTGAATTGCCACAATCGTGTATGATGGAGATTCGCCGCAAAGTACATTGGTGAGTGGACTGCCTGATCTAGATAGGCAGCCCAAATTTCCTTTGCGAGGCTCTAAAGAATATTTTTTGTCGTTGGAGTAGTCAGGCCGATGGGAATAAAAAAAACTCATGTTCTCCATGAAGAGGCCAATCAAGATTTTCTCTAGAGGGACACCATGATCCATTGAGAGAATACCGTGTGGAAATCGAGTATCGGTGGAAACAACATGGTTCTCTAACAAACAGTAGAGATGTTCTATTAGCATTCCAAGTACTACAAAACACAAATTCATTTATACAAGGTAAAAAAACAAAATCCAATGTCACTATGCATTGCTGATTTATTTTTTAGCTCGTAAATGGTTTATTGTTTGAACTTGGAATTGCACATGGCAACATCACCCTCATAAGCATTTAAAGGAGTTACCTATTCCCTCGGTACAATATCAATTGTCACTCGCCCAATATGCGACCCTATCCAAAAGGAACTCGAAGGTCCCACCAAGGATAGACCCGCATATTGAAACGCTTTTGCAAGGTGGATATCATTACATCAACATTACATAATACATGGGGATACATACAAAGGGCATACAATGTCACACGAATACAACAATACATCATACATAAGAACATCATCCGACTACGGATGAACACAAACAAAAACTCAAATGACATCCACCCTGCTAGCCCAGGCTGCCGACCTGGAACATATCCCTGATCGAAGCAAAAGAAGAACTCAACGCAAGCAAGCATCGCTCTCGCGTCATGATCATCGCATAACCTGTACCTGCAACTGTTGTTGTAGTAATCTGTGAGCCACGAGGACTCAGCAATCCCATTACCATGGGTATCAAGACTAGCAAAGCTTAAAGGGAAGGAAGGGGTAAAGTGGTGAGGCTACAGCAGCGACTAAGCATATATGGTGGCTAACATACGCAAATAAGAGTGAGAAGAGAGCAAAAGGAACGGTCGTCAACTAGCAATGATCAAGAAGTGATCCTGAACTCCTACTTACATCAAACATAACCCAAAGACCGTGTTCACTTCCCGGACTCCGCCGAGAAGAGACCATCACGGCTACACACGCGGTTGATGCGTTTTAATTCAGATCTGGTGTCAAGTTATCTACAACTGGACATTAACAAATTCACATCTGCCTATAAGCGCAGGCACGGCTTTCGAAAGATTATACCCTGTAGGGGTGTCCCAACTTAGCCCATGACAAGCTCTCGCGATCAACGAAGGAATAGACCTTCTCCCAGGAAGACCCGATCAGACTCGGAATCCCGGTTTACAAGACATTTTGACAATGGTAAAACAAGACCAGCAAAGCCGCCCGATGCGCCGACAAATCCCGATAGGAGCTGCACATATCTCGTTCTCAGGGCAACACCGGATGAGACATCCTACGAGTAAAACCAGACCTCGAGTTGCCCCGAGGTGGCCCCGCAGTCTACTCGGTTCGGACCAACACTTAGACAAGCACTGGCCCGGGGGGCTAAAATAAAGATGACCCTCGGGTTGGCCGACCCAAGGGAAAGGGTAGGTGGTGGTGAGGCAAATGGTAAAACCAAGGTTGGGCCTTGCTGGAGGAGTTTTATTCAAAGCAACTGTCAAGGGGGTCCCATAAATCACCCGACCGCGTAAGGAACGCAAAATCCGGGAACATAACACCGGTATGACGGAAACTAGGGTGGAAAGAGTGGAACAAAACACTAGGCAAAAGGCCGAGTCTTCCACCCTTTACCAAGTATATAGATGCATTAATAATATAAGAGATATTGTGATATCCCAACCAAAATCCTGTCCACCATGGAGAAATCTTCAACTTCACCTGCAACTAGCAACGCTATAAGAGGGGCTGAGCAAAAGCGGTAACATACCCAAACAACGATTTGCATAGGAAAGGTGTCAAAGGTTAGAGGCTAACATGGCAATTTGGGATGGCTTGATAAACAGGTGATAGGCAGCGCCGCAAAGCGATAGAACGAAGCAACTAGCATAGCAATGATAGTAGTGAGATCCAGGGTAGCGGTCATCTTGCCTGAAATCCCGCTAGGAAGAAGAACGAGTCCATGAAGAAGACGAACGGATGAAGCCACGAAGACGAACCAAGCATAGACGAACGAATCCTCACGATCGCAACGAAACAGGAACTATCGAAAAGAAGCACACAACATAGTAAACAAACCACACAAGAACATGACATGATGCACAACCAAGCATGATGCATGACAGGACTACATGAAGCTACTCATGGCAAGAGATGATGCAAACACGAGCAACACATCAAGGCAAGTTTAAATGAGGCCGGGAACAACATATAACAATTCCGGTAAGTCCTCATATGCATATTTCGAAATTGGTCCAGATCTGAATAAACCTTATGTTCAAGTTGTTAAACAGCAAGTTAAGATGCCCAAAGATGATCTACATGAGATTCTAGTCAAGTTACATATAAAGTTCATTTAGTTCGGAGCTACGGCGTAGAAGTTATGAGCAAAACAAGTTAAACATGGCATTGATGCAAAATGCACCCAAACATCAAGCAAACACCTCAAAACAAGGATGCAACATGATAATATGAAGCTACATGCAATTCTAAGCAAGTTTCATATAGAGCACACTCAAAACGGAGCAACGGTTCAACATACACACATGAAACAAGTTTAAAGGACAAGCTATCCAAAACAGCAACTAGGCATATTGCAAGCATCAAAACAACATACTACAGGACCACAATAAGAAAACAAAAGGCATGGGCATGATGTACAGGTAAAGCATAACAAAACATGAACACTGAGCTATCTCTAGAAATCACTAGAACATGCTCAAACACACATGGTAAGATTGCAAGTTATAACAATTCAGACTTTGCAGAAAATAATATCAGGTTGCAATGTTCAGAGCTATCAAGCAATATGTTACAGAAACTTATAATGGCAAATAAAGGCATGACATGAATCTACTAAATGCATAGATCAAAAGTCCCTTAGTGACCATAAGCCAAAAGGGATCAGAAAATATGATGGCACCCACGTATACATAGCAAGTTATAATACAGATTCATACATGGCAGGAACATAATTATGAAGGCATGTAAATGAGCTTGTGCAACTCACTACAGAGCAATATATGGCATGGCAAGGCACCCAACAGTAAGAAGACATATTTTTGAAGCTAAGCATGGCAATAGCAAGTCCATAGGGTGCATGGAGCACTAGGAAAACACATGGAAACAACTGAACTTAATGTTAAAAGGCTGACAGCAACATTATCAAGCAACTTTGGAGCAAGATATGAACAAGCTACAGCAACCTATAAATGCAACCAGGGGCATGGATGGATAGAGGATGACATGTAGATCAAAACATGTTTATAGAACATCTCCAGATTATGCATAGAATGATTAGTAGTAACATGTTTATATAGCATCACGAAATAACAGATTCAGCCTAGCAAAACAGCAACAGCGAGTACCCTACTTAACAAGCTCGATACACTCACCACAAGTCATTGCATGACAAGATAAGCATAGCATCATCAAGAAGACATGTTTGTGTAACCAACCAAGGCAAGAACAAGTCCATAGCATGCAAGGATCAACTATAACAACCTTGGCCAAATTGAATAACACGTAAACAATCTGCCAGGAAACATTTTGAAGCAAAAGTAGAGCACACAAATGACATGCTAGACTATTCCATAATTGCAACCAACGGCATGAATGGATAGACAATAACCTATTTTTCAAAACATCCTTACTGAAGTATCTCAAAATATGCATGGATCTCTCTGTAGCATCAAGTTTACATGGCATCAAAATAACAGCAGAACAGGGACCAAAATCAGTAATATCACGATGCCTAGTTTCATGCTTGTGCTAGTCACCACATTGATCACAAAAATACATGGTAAGCACCTCTGTAAAGAAGACATAGCATAGATCAAAACACATGAAGACATCAACCTCATAGGATGCACACATCAATCATGGCAAAAATGACAAAAGAGCTCGTTCTGATAACAGACAGCAGAAAACATCATGAAGCACTCTTACAACGATGATTCAGGCATCAAGATGGACTCAAATGAATATGATGCAATGGAATGAAATGATGTACTCGTTGAGACGAACAATTTGACATATTACACGCACGAAACAGAGCTACAGATGCAGAGATACGGCATGATGAACATGGCATCAAAATTATTGCAAAACTGGGGACTTAGCCGTTTTTTTGAAAATAAACAGATGAGCGCAATATAGTAAAATCTCGCGCGAGCGGGGTTTAACTGCCGGGTGCTCACCTAGGGCCCGTGGGCCGGCTCGGTGGTGGGCTGGGCCAAAGGAGGGAAGACCGGCAGGCCGGCGACGCGGGGCCCACGCGCTAGCGCTGGGGCGCTCGTCCTCCAGAACTCACGGGAACGAGGGGAAGGCAGGGGCGTGACGCCGGCGAGGCGGGGCGGTGCTCCGGCGAGGGGCGGAGGCCGGGGATGGCCGAGACGGACGGGAACGGGTGGATCCGGGCCTGGGGACCCCGGATCCGGCGAGACTTGAGGACGAGGAGGCTGGCGACGAGGTTCTCTGGCGGTGGCGGCGACTCCTGCAAGGGGAGAGAGAGAAACCTTAGAGGAGGAGAGGGAAAGGGAAAAAAGGAAGGAGGAACAGGGCGCGGGGAGCTGGCCTGGTGGGGCGCCGGTGGCGGGGTTGCCGGAGGGACGCGGGACGGCGACGGGGTCGGGCGGACGCTGGCGCCGGCGACGAGGTATCGGGGGTCGGGCGAGGGAGCAGGGACGGGCGCGGGCGAGCACTCAGGAGGGCGGCG
>NC_041383.1:779283977-779329686 GCF_002162155.2 Triticum dicoccoides
CGCGGGCTGGCTGCGGCCCTCGGGGCCCAGATCGGGGCCCAGGCGGGCCTGGGACGGGCCTGGCGGCGCGGGGAGCATGGGGAGAGGCGCGGGGCGACACAGGGAGGCCGGGTGGAGGCCTCTGATTGGCCGTGGCGGTGGTGAAGGCGATGTGGCGGCCGTGGGTTGGCTGGGAAGTGGTGGCGGCGGCACCAAGTGGCGGAGGAGGAGAGGATCGGCGCGGAAAACGATGAGGGCGACAGCGACTGGGATTGGGGGCGCGAGAAACAAGGTTTGGAGGAGGCCAAAATTGGCATGGGGAGGTGTTTATATAAGGCAGGGAGGCTAGGGTTGGGGGTTTTGTCCGTTTAACAGATTCCTCCATTGCAATTCTATAGAAAAGTTTGCATTGAGTCCCTCTGTTTCTTCAGAATCATTTAGAAAAATTAAAGACCAAATAGGCTTGGATTTTAGGTACTTGGATGGGGTTTTAGGTACTTTGATTCAACATTTTCAACTCTAAAATAGTTGGGGCTGTCCACAAAATGAACACAATTCTTTCCCAGCCAGCAAACCCAATCAAAGCATCCAAATGGAAAGCCACACATATCATGACACGACAGAGATTTTACTTAATGGATAACGAAACGTCAGGTAGAACAGACTACCCAGACCCAACGGACTTGACATGGCAAGAGTACATTCATACGAGTTCAACAGGGGCACGACGGCCTCAAAAGTCCATTCACTTCGTCACGGGGTGGGGTGATACTTTGGCTGGTTATTTAGGTGATAACGGTTCTTGGGCTCGGCGCATCCATGGTCACCAGCTGGCCGTCCAGGCTCTAGCCCATGGCGTACTTCTGCGTCCAGGAGCGCGCCGTGGACTCGTACTTGGCCCGATCAGTCTTGTACATGTGAGCGATCTCGGGCACCAAAGGATCATCGGGGTTCGGGTCCGTCAGCAACGAACAGATTGACAGCAGGACCTGTTAACAGAGACAGGTAAATGTTAGAGAAACGTAACCAAAGATTGTTGTGAGATGAAGGTGCTAAAGAAACCAAGCTCATACATCAGCAACAAGCTTTAAGCAAAAACGGAACGTCCAAGCTAGGAATGCACATCATTACCTTTGATATGGTCAAAGCCGGGCTCCACTGTTCCTTGAGAATGTCAAGGCAAATGCTGCCGTTGCTGTTGATGTTTGGGTGGAACACCTTGGTGCGGAAAGAGACCTGAATATGTTCATGTCCAAATGTCAGACAAAAATAGATACATGGCAGGCAGCAGCAAACCAGTTGTCTGAAGACAACTAGGACATTCATGTAACAGCAATTCCAGCATCAAAGGATCAAGATGAACTGTTTTTTTTTTACAAAGGTCAGTTCAGTACACTGGAAATTACCTTCGGGGGCTTGAAGGGGTAATCCGGTGGGAAATGAATGTTCACCAAAAATAGGCCACCGGTGAACGGGCTGTCCGAGGGTCCCATGATAGTGGCCTGCCAGTGGAACATGTCCTCACCTACAGGACCTGCCCAGATAAAAGGAGAGAAATACAGTATTACACAACAGTCAGACAAACACATTCATACCAAGCCAGTCAAGTATTGAGTAAGAAAAACAAGTCTCATTTGCTGCGAGATCAAATAGTTTCTAGATTTAATTGTGTGAACAAGTTAAAAATTAGAAAAGACATTCTGTTATCAAGGGTTATCAATCCTACACAAATCCAATACAATGATTAGAATAATTCAAAGTTCATTGATTTTAATTTCAAGAGGTTAGTGGAACCAACTACTGTATTAAATAACATCAAGTCACCCAGGAGGCCAGGACATCCACTGTTGCCAGGTATCTCCATTAAAACACGGAACATCAGGTTTACACACATCATGAATGTTAAAGTTGCTTCAGTAATTTTATTTATTCCTATATGCATTGATAGACCAAAGAAAACAGGTGACCATTACAACCTCCAGCTCTAAAACATAGGCCACTCTTGATGATTCTCTCTATTGGTTACTCTGGTACTGTTCATGCTTCTACACAACATTAACAATGCTAAAGTTGCTCCAGTAATTATATTTCTCACAGTAGGAACTGATAGACCAGGGAAAACAGGTGAAGATTGCAACCTACTAAAACATAGGCCACTCTTGACAATTCTCTCTATTGATCATGCTAGTACTCTTTATGCTTCTTAAATCAGGTTTAAACAACATCACCAAAGCTAAAGTTGCTTCAGTGATTAAATATCTTCCAGTATGCACTGATAGACCAAGGAAGAACGGTGACCATTGCCACTCACCTACTAAAACATAGGCCGCTCTCGACCTGTTTATGTTTCTTAAATGGTCTAGTCCATGGCTCCATGCCTAACAGATAAGGTTGGTACTGTATGTTTAATAAGTAGTCCTAGTCCATGCCTAACTGTCCATATAAACTGCAAGTCCTTGGCAATTTTAATTTCTTTTGGTTATGGCAGTTAAGATAGCATACAGTGCTACTGGCTGGTGCATGTTCCACCCATGTGGTACTGACCTAATGAAATGTTGACAGTAAACTGTATCAAGGTTGGCATACCCTAACCTAAGAGAACAAATATCCAAGGTTTTTTAATGACCTGCTCAGAAGATACATCACACACTTGACATGAGTCAATCATATTAATAGGCCATGTACAGTTAATAAGTAGAGTACTCTTCACCAATCAATCCAGCAAACCCTAAAGGCAGTGCGCGAGCACAGCTAAA
The DNA here is from genome assembly GCF_002162155.2 of Triticum dicoccoides. NCBI lineage: Eukaryota > Viridiplantae > Streptophyta > Magnoliopsida > Poales > Poaceae > Triticum > Triticum dicoccoides. The sequence continues at coordinate 779,286,713 of NC_041383.1, forward strand.
CAATCGACAACCTAACAACAGCTGACACAACCAGACCACGCAAACCGCGCGCTCATCCACACGCAATTCAACTCGGGGCGAGATCTAGGCGGAATCGGACGGGGCGGAGGGGAAATCACCTGCGCTGCACGAGGTGGGAGGGTCCTTCTGCAGGTCCTTGAGCTCCTTGAGGATCCTCTTGGACGCCATGGGATCAAACCCTAAATCACCGAAATCCGGCACAGATCAGGCCCTGGAAAACAGATCGAAGCGAGGGGACGGGGCGCGGCGTCGCGCGTACGTACCGGCCGGCGGGGGCGCGGGGGCGGCGGCGGGCGGCGGCGGCCTCTCCCCTCTGCGGCGGCGGCGGGCGGCGGTTGGGGACCACGGGGCAAGAGGAGGGGGCGAGAAGGAGTCGGAGGATTTGGGTGTGGGCAGGCCAGGGGAGCTTTATATAGGGCGGAGGGGCGGCGTCGGCCGTCCGATCGCGGATCGACGGCCGCCCGCGGCTCGCGTGATGCTTACGCTGGACGCGCACAGATTCGTCCCCCCTTTCGGTGCTTTTCGGGTGGGGAGGAAATAAGCATGTTTTTTTGGGGAAATTTGGCAAACACTTTGGCAGCCCTGAGCCGGTGACGATGACAGATGGGGCCGGTCCCAACTCTAGGGTATTTGGAGGTAGTGATTCTCTAGATGAAGAGTAAAAAAATTTCTCTCTACTTAGTACTACTCCCTCCGTCCGAAAATACTTGTCATCAAAATGAATAAAAGGAGATGTATCTAGAACTACGTCCAGATACATCTCCTTTCCATTTTTATGACAAGTATTTTTTCTAAATACTCACTCCGTTCCTAAATATATTTTTTTTTATAGATTTCAACAAATGACTACATACGGAGCAAAATGAATGAATCTACACTCTAAAATATGTCTATATACATCTGTATACGGTAGTCCATTCGAAATCTCTAAAGAGACAAATATTTAGGAACGGAGAGAGTATAAGTCTTTTTAAAGGTTTCAATGCGGACTACGTACAGATGTATATAAACGTACTTTAGAGTATAGATTCATTCATTTTGCTTTGTATGTAGTCCATAATGGAATCACTAGAAAGACTTGTATTTAGGAACGGAGAGTACTTAAAAAAAGTGTTCTTTTCCAAAGTGATTCGTCCAACCTTACATACGATTTTCCTCCTTTTCATTTTGATTTTCCTCTGTCTTTGGAGTTTTTCACGGATTTCCCATGAAAACCGTCTTAACTATCCCACCTTTTATTGAGTTAACAAATAAAATTATGTTGTCTTTCGTAAACCAATAAAAAATGGTGAAAACATGATTTTTATTTAGGTAGTCATTGGTAGGGTTTATAAACATTTATTTACAACCCATCAGGATTTAAGTAATAGACTTGGCACCGGTGCACGCATTTTTTTTGGATTTGTTTTAGACATTCCGGCAACGTTTTGTTCGGCTAGAGGAGATGTTCCCCGCGACTACGAGACATATGCGGTGACTTCCTTAATCTTAATATGTTGCGGCGGCTCAATATCTTTGGGCGAGTATATGTATGCGTATTAGAGCATCTGTGATTATATTGTGTTCCAAAATAATATGGGTTGGTAAATAATGGGCTAACATACTAGAATATTTATAGCATGTGACAACGCATGGGCAATTATCTCTGTCATTTAAAAAATAGTGTCCTACTTCCAGACAAAGTATTTCGTCCAATCTTATATATGTTTCCCTTCCCTCTCTCCGTTTTGATTTTTCCTCTCCTATTTTATTCATCGTTTTATTTCAAAATCGTCTTAACTATTCCATCTTTTAATGTCTTATAAAATAAAATTATGTTTTATTTGATAAGCCAATAAATTATTACCATATACCCTATTCATTCGGAAATACTTGTCGGAGTAATGGATGGATGTATCTAGAAGTATTTTAGTTTTAGATACATCCATTTTTATCCATTTCTCCGACAAGTATTTTCGGGCGGAAGGTGCAATTATTTTTTGTTTAGGTAGATAAATCATGGGTGATAATTTATAAATATTTATTTGTATAATCACATCATGGCAAGTAAAAAACGCGAGCTAACGTATTAAATATTTATATCAATCTGACAATGCACGGATAATTATCTGGTGAAGGAAAGAAGAAAAGGAAGAGGACGAGAGACCATGCTGGATGAATATCCTTTTTTGTCATTTGATGAACGGGATCACATCATTAGGAGAATGATGTGATGGACATGACCCATCCGTTAGCTTAGCATTATGATCGTTACAGTTTCATTGCTACTGCTTTCTTCATGACTTATACATGTTCCTTAGACTATGAGATTATGCAACTCCCGAATACCGGAGGAACACCTTGTGTGCTATCAAACGTCACAACGTAAATGGGTGATTATAAAGATGCTCTACAAGTGTCTCCGGAGGTGTTTGTTGGGTTGGCATAGATCGAGATTAGGATTTGTCACTCCGTGTTTCGGAGAGGTGTCTCTAGGTCCTCTCGGTAGTGCTGATCACTATAAGCCTTGCAAGCATTGTGACCAATGAGTTAGTTGCAAGATGAAGTATTACGGAACGAGTAAAGAGACTTGCCGGTAACAAGATTGAACTAGGTATGATGATACCGACGATCAAATCTCGGGCAAGTAACATACCGATGATAAAGGGAACAACGTATGTTGTTATGCGGTTTGACCGATAAAGATCTTCGTAGAATATATAGGAGCCAATATGAGCATCCAGGATCCGTTGTTGGTTGTTGACCAGAGATGTGTCTCGGTAATGTCTACATAGTTCTCGAACCCGGAGGGTCCGCACGCTTAACGTTCGATGACAATATGTATTATGAGTTATGTATTTTTTATGACCGGAGTTTGTTCGGAGTCCCGAATGAGATCACGGACATGACGAGGAGTCTCGAAATGGTCGAGACATAAAGATTGATATATTGGACCATATTATTCGGACACCGGAAGTGTTCCGGTTAGTTTCGGGTAAAAATGGAGTGCCGGAGGGGTTACCGGAACCCCCCGGGGGAAACTAAGTGGCCATCATGGGCCTTAGTGGAGAGAGAGGAGGGACACAGGAGGGCTGGCCGCCCCCCCCTTTGGTCCGAATTGGACTAGGGGAAGGGGGCGGCGTCCCCCTTTCCTACTCCCTCTCCCTCTCCTTCCTGCCCACCTTCTTCCTTGGAGGGGAATCCTACTAGGGCTAGGAAGTCCTAGTAGGACTCCTCCTCTTGGGGAGCGTCATAGGGTCGGCCGGCCTCCCCCTCCCTCCTTTATATACGTGGGCAGGGGCACCCCAAAGACACACAAGTTTCTCTTAACCGTGCGTGGTGCCTCCCTCCACAGTTACACACCTTGATCATATCATCGTAGTGCTTAGGCGAAGCCCTGCGCCGGTAACATCATCTTCACCGTCGCCATGCCGTCGTGCTGACGGAACTCACCCTTGTCCTCAACTGGATCAAGAGCACGAGGGACGTAATCGAGCTTGAACGTGTGCTGAACGCGGAGGTGCCGTACGTTTGGTACTTGATCGGTTGGATCGCGAAGAAGTTAGACTACATCAACCGCGTTACTAAATGCTTTCGCTTTCGGTCTACGAGGGTACATGGACACACTCTCCCCTCTCGTTGCTATGCATCTCCTAGATAGATCTTGCGTGATCGTAGAAATTTTTTGAAATTACTGTGTTCCCCAATAGGTGTGTCGACAAATGCTACAATTGTCCACCAAAAAAGCTACAATCACGTTTGTTAGGGTTGCGACCCGAGTTCGCCGGAGTTGTTTGCCATGGTCATCCAACGATTTTTTGCTGCAATTGATGTCACATTTTGCTACAACCGGCGTCTCATTTTGCTACATTGCACAAGCCGGTGCGGGGAATATTTGCTACAAGGAGGGTCACGCCATGCTACAACCAGCTCTTCAAATTGCTACCACCGATAAGGGAAAAAGCTTCAACTGGAAGTGATAGAAGCTACGGACGGACGACAAAAGCTGCAACCGGCTATGACAAAGTTGCAACCGGCGTTTGCAGAAGCTTCCACCATTACGATGGTGACCACGGCGAGTTTTCGACTCCACATGCCGGCGAGCAGCAACTAACGCTGCCAACGACCCGCGACGGCGAAGTTTTTGCTACATCCATTTCAAGTGCGACGGCGAGCACGTGAAAAAGATGCTGGTGTGGGGTTGCTGTGAATCCCGACGACGAGAACTAGCATGGAGCAAGAGGGGAGGGGAGGTGTTGCGACCTGGAGGGAGGCGGGCAGTAGGAGAGCGCGGCCCCCGCCCCGGCGAGCTGCGCGAGATGCAGGGGGTCCGTGCGCGAGACGTGGGGAGGAGACAAGGGTGATGCGAGAGGAAGAAAGGAGCTGGGTGAACCATTTTTACCTAGCGACTGGATCCGACGGCCCGCGCGCGACTGGCCAAATCGTTGGGTTGGCGCACCGGCGCAGATCACTGCCCATAGGAAATTTGCAGAGGATCCAAATCTTACAAATTCCTGTCAAATTCCTTTGAATCAAATGAACCCTAATTACTGACAGAGTACCAGCAGAGACCCTACCCTACGGAAAGGAGGAAAAACACGACCCCGAGGCTCAATCCTCGCTGACACAGCGCGCCTCCGTCAGGGCATCAACCGCCGAAGGATGGTGGCGCCGGTCGCGAGCCGCCGCCTCCTCCTCCTCCTGCTCCGGCCGGAGGATTTCCCATCTTAACCGAGAATGGGTGCCCACCTTGTACGTACCGAGAATGAGTGCAGCCCACCCCATCTAAAGTAGCCTGAAATTCGTTCCTCTACAATCCAGAGCAGTCCGAACATGTACCGCGATGTGGACGGACAAAGAATGCCGTACACTTGAGTGACCCCCTTTTCTGTGACCACCACCAAATTCAAAAGAAGAGGTGAGATCACCCTGCAATAATCCTTTGTAGCTCTTAAAATATGGGCCAACCTCTCCGTTAATATTGATACTCACTGCACCTCCTTCTACCACTTGTTTAATCCAACCTCTCCACTTCTCACTAAAGAAAACCCTTTTTAAGCAAAACCTCTTGTAGAAAATCCCAATTCACCCTGTCATATGCTTTTTCAAAGTCTAGCTTTAGTATGACCCCCTCTTGTTTAGTCCTCCTAAGCTCATGAAACACCTCATGGATAGTGACCACCCCATCTAAAATATTTCCGTTTTTCATAAATGTCGTCTGACTCTTACTCACCACCTTATCTGCAACTCTCTCAAGCCTATTTGTCAGTACTTTAGTCACAATTTTCTAACAAACATAATATAAACATATTGGCCGATATTGCTTGATAGTTGCAGCATCTTTCATTTTAGGAATCAGAGTAACCACCCCATAATTAAGTCTTCTAATTTGCAACTCCTCAGCATGCGGGTATCAAGCATTCTTTTGACCATCTCTTTAACCATCTCCCAAAAATGTTTCTAAAAGATTACTGGTAAGCCATCTGGGCCAGGAGCTGTATTGGTTTTCATCTCTTTAACTACTAACTCTATTTCCTCCATAGTGAAAGGCTTAGTCAACTCTTCATTGTCTAGTTCTGATAGCATGTGCTTTGTTGACCAAGGGGCTTCCACCAAGAGATATGTCCCCCCTGTCCTCTGAACCAAATAGTCTCTTATAGTAACTAGAAATGTGTTCTTCCAACTCTTTCTCATCTTGTATAACATTTCCTTCATGTTCCAAAGAAGCAATATTACATTTTATGTGTCTTCCATTGGCAGCACTATGGAAGAATGAAGTATTTGCATCTTCCTCAAGTAACCACTGACAAACTAACTGACAATGTGGACTGCATGAGTAATGTCAGGCCGGGTCACAGTGAGGTACACAAGGCTGTCTACAAGATGACGATAGCGAGTGGTATCCCTCAAGAGGAGTACCATCACTAGGGCGCAATTGGAGATGGAGCTCCATGGGTGTAGCGGCAGTGTGTGTATCAGTAAGACCTGAGCGTGAGATCAAATCCTGAGTATAGCGATGCTGAGAGAGATAGTAACCATCATTAGTTTGATCAACCTCAATTCCCAGAAAATAACGGAGAGAAAATCAATCTGACATCTTGAATTGCCCACTCAACTTTTTATTAACAAAAGCAATGTACTTCTGATCATCTCCAGTGATCAACATATCATCAACATAGAGAAGAAGCAAGGTACGACCGCGGTCAGATGTATGAGTGAAAAGTGCAGGGTCATGCTCACTAGAAGAGAAACCAGCAGCTTGAACCACAGAGCTGAACCACTCAAACCAAGCACGAGGTGGTTGCTTTTTTCCCATAGAGGGCCTTTCGAAGGCAACAAACATGACCATCAGGAACTTCAATACCCAGAGGTGGCTGCATATAGAAAAAACTCATGTAGATCACCATGAAGGAAAGCATTTTTGACATCCATTTGAGAGATTTGCCAAGATCGAGCTGCAGCCACAGCAATCAGAGTACGAACAGAAATTGAAACAACGCAACCGTACTATCTATTTACGATAATTTGATTGCTGACAACACGAAAACATCACGCTTCTCTTTCTTATTCTTATTTATATAACTGTCACTTTACCGGGCCGGAAAAGTGACACCGTCACGTCTCAGGGTCGTATGCCTGGAACAAGAAGGGTCGTCGTACAATTTCGGCGATTACAAAAAAGAAGGAGGCGAGATCCCTATCCCTCTTTGTATTTCCACTTTCCTCGTTCAGGAACAAACACTTCGCCAAATTCTTTTGAGTCCCGGCCCGGTTTTTCCCCACTAACCAATTACGTTACGACCATTGAACAAACTTGGTTGACGAACATGGTTTATGCGCCGCTAATCTAGCGGCTTGTCGAGCATTTGACAAACTCACACCATCCATTTCAAATGGGATTTGTCCCGTGGACACACGAGCAATCCAACCCGTCGGATTTCCTTTTCCTCTTCCCATTCGAACTTCTGCGGGTTTCCCCGTAATAGGAAGATCTGCGAGAACTCTTACCCATATCTTACAATTTCTTCGGAATTGTCCGCTCATAGCACGATGGAATTGTCCGATTGTAGCCTGACGCGCTGCTTCAATGGCTCGATATGAAAGACGACCAGCTCTACAACTTTTGGTGCCATATCTTCCAAAACCAAGTTGTGTACCATCCGGTTCGCGACCCCTACTACATCTGCATTTAAAATATTTACTATATTTCGTACGTTTAGGATATAGCACGTCCCTTCTTATTTTGACTATATGAGATCCGCACTTTGACACCTGAAATTCCGTTACGAGTAGATACTTCCGCAGGAGCATAATCGATTTTATGGTTAAATACATTACAAGATGTTTTTCCATACTTTCCGCATTCAGTTCTAGCTATTTCCGCACCCCTAATCGACCAGAACAACAAATACGTATCCCCTCCACCGCTTTTGGCATTATTAATGGAATATCCTTCACTTTTTTACTAAAAATGGAACGAAATGAGATTGGATTGTTCCTCAGTTGAAAAGAGATGTCTTGAGCAATCAGAGAAGCACTTTGATAAACAGATTTGATCTTTACCAACTCAATTAAGGTATTAGTGTTTGTTCTATTAGACAAAAAAGATCGCATTTTTTGCACTTCGTTCAAATAAGAGTTGTACCCGTACGGAATTATCCTCTTTCTCAGTATGATCTCTATCATCATCTGTATTCCCTTTATCAATTTTCCTATCCTACCTAGGTCTATGAATTTCTCTGTCAATTCCATTACCTTATCCTTACCCATGAGGTTCCTACATTTGATCCTAAATTGAGGTAGGAGTTGTTTCCGGGCATACTCAAAAAAAGGGTTATTATACACCCCAACCCCATCCCTTGGAAAAAAAGAAGGTAGCACCAAGAAAGGAAAGAGTGATACGGTGGTTTTTGTTGTTCCCGCGAAGCGAAGATCATTCGCTTGGCGAATGAAGTGGATCAACCTCTTTTTGGCTCGGGCCAAACACTTTTTCTTGCAGGTAGAGCTTTCTAAAAAAAAGCGATGCGAGAGCGTATTCTCTTATCTAAGCTTCCTCCCTTCGCTCCCCCCATCGTAGATGGTTCAGCCACACACGAAATGATTGAGAACTAGGACGGGGTCGAAATGCATTTTATTCTTAGTATTAAAAAAGTATTGCATGACCGAATAATTCAAGGAGGGGCGCACAGCGGGGAGGGTCCTTTTTAGTAGATGACTCGTCGGGCCGTCAGAGCGGGACTTCTTTGGTAAAAATAACTTGATTCTATTCCTTTTTAGTAAGGAGGCGGCATTTCCCATAAGGAAAGGTATGTCATTTACAACCCCGGCGTATTGAGGCCGCTTGAAGGCCCCGCTCACCCGAAGTGATTTATCAAAATTCTTCTTTCTCGATGGTGATCGGTCATGGTATCCATAACGTTGCATCTTTTTCGGCCAAATCCGGATTTTGTTTTGCTTCTCCCGGTCGATCGACTCGACTCTTTTCCCTGCCCCCTGGCCTCTCACTTCATTTCATTCTTCCTCTGTACCCTCGCTTGAATGAAGACACCCGATCGGCCCGACTTTCCCAAATGTCGGCCACCAGCCCTTTTCCTGTAGTACGGGTCTTGATTTCTTGTCTTGTTTTCGTTTTAGTCGTGGTGATCGCCCGGGAAGAAAGAAATGAATGAATGTCCTTTTGGGAAAATGTAGAATAATACACCTACCGAGACGAAAGCCAAGGGCGCGTTTCGTAGGTGGACGTATCGAACTAAAATAAGATCTAAGATTGACATCTTGATACAATGATTTACCATAATAATAAATAGAGTCAATAGTGACAGAGCCGTGGAAAGAGCCGCTTCTTTTTTGCGGCGGGGCTTCCATTCACCAGCGCAGACTACATACACGTGCTCTCTGAACCGTGCTAGATAGTCACCCATCACACGGCTCTCAAACCCAACCCGTGGTGGATCCCGGGGGACAAAGCAAATTCAAAGCGCTTGATCCTTTGCCCCATACTTTGAGATCTTCCTCCCCGCCAATCAAGCAGCAACGCAGCTCGTGATAGGCTTAGCTTAAGCCGCTAACGTTCAGTTCGGATAAGTAAAGTCCCTTCGGTCGGTTCGCTCAGGTGGTCTTCCCTTATTTTCCCTAACGTTCAGAGTTATTCTGGTTTGAGAAAGGAGCACCGCCAAGTCCACTAGGGGCGCCCTGAATGAATAAGAAATGGATAGCTGAGGTCAGGCTTGCATGAAAAAAGAAGATAATAAGTTAGATGTACACACCTGAGGTTGGTAAGAACTGAGGGACAATGCCCCCCCCCCTCATTGGGCCCATCAGCGAAAGCAACTGCTACTTAATCGTAGGTTTGCTTTCGTGCAAGGCCCCCGCTGCTGGAACAGGCGGTTGCCATTTTCAAGTAAACGGCCCGCCCCCTTTCTTTGCCCGTCGGCCGCCTGGCTCGTTATTCTTTGAGATCTGGATAGAGTCTCGCTTCGGGGTGGGGGAAGCATGGATTCGATAGATCTATCGAATCCATGCTGCAAGCAGCAAGCATAGGCTAAAAAGGCAATATTCTAACGTTGGGGTAGGGCGCGCCAAAACAACCGGGGGCCCCGGAGGGGTCAGTACAAAAGTACTATATTCTTTCCACTTACTTTCATTGGCTAGATGCCTTTTGTAGCGCACGTACTCTAATCCTCTTCTACGAATCTACAACTCTCTTTACTGAGCGAGACTTCATCTATATCCCTAAAAGTGGATTTGGATTCCCATTTATTCTTTGAATGACAGCTTCAACTAGGCTCCACCTTAGAGAGGGTTTTCGGTTTGAATCAAGATAGGGTCAGGGGCGCGTCGGAACGGTAGCTGCTTAGTCTCATCCGAGAGTCCAATCTCTTTTGTGCTTGATTTTGTGTCTTTGAATAAAAAAGAAAGAAGGGGGTCGATTTAGGCTCCTTCCCTTCCACTGCATAGCTGCGCTATCAGGTACTACGAGCCCTCTGCCCCACGCATCTAAACAGCTCGCGTGGTTCAACGGTTCCACCAAAAACTCTCATTTGTTGAAGTGGAGCATAGTGTGGCGTCGAGCAAGAAAGGTCTCTTTTTTGGTTTATTCACTGATCTGAAATGAAACTTAGCACTTGTTTTTTTATTGATTCTTGGGGCTAGGCGTTCGCAGAATCAGTCTATCCGAACCGCAGACGCACTTTTCAGATCAGTGACGGCCTCTCCAGCAGAGCTGGGCGCCGGGGCCCTGGATGCGCTAGCGATCGGCACATTAGGGGAGTACTTGCCCGGGTTTCTCGGCCTGGTATCCTTATCCTCGCGTTCATGATATCTACATTCAACTGTGCCTCGGAGACACAGTCGAAGCACGCCCGCCCCGTGTGCGTCTTTCACGACATGCTCTGGTCCCGGGTTTCTTCCTGTGGTCTTCTAGCGTTAGAAGAAGTCATGTCCGTCCCGGACATCTGCAACGTCCTCTCACGCCTTTTTTGGGGGGACAAACAAAGATCAGGAAAAGACGGACCGAACCCATTCAGTGACTTTCGCGGTCGCCCTCACTGAACCGACTTGGATCTGAACTACGATTCAGATCAAGTCTTACCGAAATTGGATTTCCTTTTCGTGCCATATGTCGCTTAGACTTTACTTTTTCCCCTTTCCGCCCTTTCCTCTATTTGTTCGATAGGGTCTTCATTTTATTCGAATTCTAAACCCATTGTCGTCCATAGTTTCCTTGTCGACGCGAAGGGGCCAGCAGCCCCCAAACCAAAGTCTGAGATCAGAACTCATACCGCGGTTGTGGCTTGAAGGCCGCATGCAAGTTCTGAAATATTTAGAGAGTATGTGTTAGTACGAGATCGCGCTATCAACTTATTTCATCTTTCTCGATGATTAGGACAAAATTGTATCCCTTAGGAACCGTACATGCACCTTTGTTTGGATGTCGATCTAATATTGTTACAATACGAAATACTTGAAGGCCACACGCAATTGACTCACCTACATTTTATGCTCCCACCCTTTTGTAGAAAAAGCCTCTCCTCTGGGGAAGTGCTCACATCAACTCCAATTTGGATGGAGCTTCTCGATGGGTTAGAGCGTTTGCGAACCAAAAAGGGGAAAAACCCATCCTCCAAAGTAGTGAAGTGAGCCAGTACAATAAGACAATAGGTCTCATGGGCCAAGCCTGCTATCAGGCAGTGAGTGGGAATCAATCCTGAAAGAGAGAAGGTCTAGTGCTCTCAGAAAATATCTGATTCGCCGAAAAATTGGCTTTATTAGACCAATCCATGTTCAGAAGCCTTCCATCAAAAGTCAGTGGTCTAGGCCGCTTTCCTTGACTTTGAGTTGGATCTCATTCTTCTTCCCGGCACAAAAAGAGGGTAGACTTCATCCGGGACACATGGGTTCTTTTGCTTCCTTCAAAGAACTCGTCTTTGAGCCTCTAAAAAGAAGGGCATAGTATCCCAGCCACCTAGACCACCTAAAAGGAAGGAATTGGTCTTTAGCTTTGAATGATCCAATCATTGGTGAATGGGTTCAGTAAGGTAGAAGGAAAGGGCCCCTCCCGACCTGGGAAATTCACAACAGGAAAGACTGGCGCCGATCAGCGAAAGCGAACCCTTCAGTACATCGCGTTCAGCCCTCCCTCAAAATCCCATTTGTTTTATTGAGGAATCACTCTTGATCCTCTAAAGGCTCTTCTCCGTCTATAACTCAAAGTCCATCTGTCTCTCGTGGAAGCGCTTTAGAGTGCCTAGAAGATCCAGCAAACGGGGGTGCCAATGTTGTCCCAAGACCAGATCACAGTAGGTAGCTGCTTTAAAGAGGTTGGGAGACAGACTGGTGAACAATCTTCTTCTTGTTTTCTCCGACCTAGAGCACTCTTTTTTTCAATCGTACGAAGAAACTCCGTGAAAAACCCAGCTATCACTCCTATGAGACGGCTAACTCCCAACTCCCGATACATTCTTTAGAGTCGACCAAAGGACTCGTTGGTTTGGACATAGTTTCTTTGTTCCTGTGTTTCTGTTTTGCTCTCCCCCTTTTTTCACTTAGTTTAGTTGGAATGGAAAGAGAACTTCCTTCAGTTTTTCTTTTTTTGTTGTTGCCTGGTTCGGTCTCTCCGAGTGGAATAAGTGGGTCCTTCTTCTTTTTCCTGACTGATGAAGGTCGAAACTGAAGATCGAATCAAGCGGAGTCTGGATTCCTATGTTCGTACCAACTCAAATGATTGATGAATTGGATCTTGAGTATGCTCACTTCGCTACTCAGCAGGGGTGAAAGAATGTCAAAGAGACTGACATCACAGAGGATGGGAAGGACCCAATCGCCTGCCTCTTTCTTGGTCCACCCCCTGCTGGTGGGTACTTTATAGCTCACAACACGAGATAGGCAGATATGTGACATAGAAAATTGCTTTCATTGATAACAAGACTCTCTTCCTGATTGGGATTGGTCTGTGCAGGATCTCCTTCCCTATGAGACTCTTGCTTTCCTTTGTAAGAGGTAGACCCCTACTTCAATTGTCATCTGACGCCTCTACCCGCCCTTGGTGTTCGTAGATCGGTTTTGCCAGTTAGGGTTTGTGTGGTGGGTTTCGATGATCTCGGGTAGCTCCTCACTTGGATGAGGAGTGGGGAAAGAAGATTGCGGGAGAGATCGGTGAAGAAGTGGAACTAAAGGATACTATAACCAAAGCTTAAAATGGGGGGGATGAGGCTGATGTTGGGCCGGGTGATGAAGCAACTTCACCGCAGCAAGAAGCCTAGTGAGCGGTTGACATGGCGGAAGGCCGTTCTACCTTTCCCTGTGCCAACCAAGCAGGCATACTTGATTGACTCTTTGGGGCTCATGAGAGACATTCATATTACTGCATTCTGTGATCGTAGATCATCAGGATTCATCATTGTATATTCGAGATCTGAAAGTGTGGCAAATGGATTTGAAGGCATGGAAAGAGGTCGCCCTCGTGCAAGACTTCTTTATTCTCCCGATTTCCCTCCTCCAGTTGGATTGACACGAAAGTCCAGTGATAATGTTGAAGTACTTTAAAGAGTCCCTTTCAGCCCCCGCTTTATCATAGGAAGAAGAAAGAGTAATCTAGTTTAGGGGTAAGTGCCCTTTTGTTGCCAATATCTAGAGTCCTGTTGTGTCGATGGAGCTTGGAAAACTCCTCTTTTAGTGATGGATTCTAGTAGCCCTATGCCTAGATTGCACAAGAACTACTCCGCTTCTATATTGGAAAACACTGTGTTTGAGCTTCTGAAAAGAAATGAAGCTGGTACCTGATCCAAGCAGATAAGATGCTCACGGCCTGTCCTGAGCACTACGGAGATATTTCTTGATCCACATGAGAGTCAGCTCCCTACACCTACACCGGATTATGTCAATGAGAGCTTGCCAATAGAGATACTTCTGACTTAGAGGCACCAGAGTTTGCCAACTCAAATTGCATTGACAGCGAACCCTTGGTAGATGATTCAAGCAAGATCAGATTCTTGATGATTTTTCCCTTTGTTTGATCGAGCGATGCCGAATCTTTATAGCGCATTTCCACCTATCCATGCTTTACGACTTGTCGCCATGAAGCACATGCCTGCAAAACCTTCTTATTCTATAGAATAAATAATAAAGTACTTAGAATGAATGGACTAAAGATCCACTTTTCAAAAGGAACGGCTCCGCCTACATGTGAAGATCTTTCAAGCGAAAATAATGGGTAGCCATGAGAAATCTCGATCGGCGACTCTGATACCATGATATCATTGGTCGAAGAATTCCTTGCCTCATGGGACACATAAAGAGACCTACCCACCACCCTTGTGCGTGCGAACCTAACAAGAGATGCTGATGCCAGCTACACCGCGCTTTCTTTCCGACCGACCTGACGTTCCGAGGAGAAGAAGGAATGGTTGTATGCATGCGCTGGACGCCTATCAAAAAGTAAAAGAAACCATGGATGGGGAGAAATAAATCCCTACTTACTTGACAGGTTTCCGGGTCTCAGAAACATAGAAAGGATTTCACAAATAGGATAAATGTCCAGTGAGGACATCTCCTTGCTTGCTTTTTCATTGACTGATTCTAGTGGCTGGCCCAGTGAGAGAATTACCAGTGTCTGTCATTAGACTTTATCTTTCCACGGTGAACTCCTTTGTTGTTGAAAATCGGCTGGCTGGATTGACCTTTGGGATTGAGTCACTCATACATTGAATCAGAGTATTTCGTATAACTCTTACTTAACAGACTTAGTGGACTGATTGATTGTTTCTTAGTAAGGATTTTCTATTCCTCCTAGCTTGCGAAATTCCCCTCTGCACTTGCAGCTTTAATAAGAAGTAGTAGATGGGAGTAAGGGCTCGGCTGGTGAGTAGTAGGAGTAAGGGCCCGGCTAGTGAGAACTAGCTTATACTATCTTTCTGGTGTAAGAGCATCTCGCTTATACTTTCGGAGATCTCTCTCATAATTTGTAGATCTAAAATCCTAATCTAGAAAAGGGTTTTTCTCAGAGCCATAAGTCAAAATAATAAGTCCAAATTCCACAAGAGCTTGACAAGCAATCCTTCCTACACAACTCATCGACGGTGTGACCTGCTTGACTTTTATCTTCGATTCAACCTTGGTATTCTCCTTTCTGAAACTTACTAAGACTATTGAAAGCTTTTTCAATGATTCAAAAAAGCATCCCTAGTATAAGAAGCTGTACCTGACCTACTCCTACTATAGTATTAGAAAAAATAAGAAGCTTTCAAAACACCACTAATATATCTAATATGCCCCGCCAGACCAAGAGTGAGGAGCTTGACTGAACCTATGAGCGAGCTATTAGTACCTTCTTCCTGAAGAGTAGTAGCCTTCATTCATAGCCTGACCAACTCGTTCGTACGCTAGTCAGCTATGAATTTCTAGTCAGGTTGCTATTCCCTTCTATTGAAGGCTTTTTACCACTATCATACATGACTTTTTTTCGCCCTTCTTTTTAGAACTCATATAATACTGCTGCCCTTTCACTTGCTTCTGCCTTTTCACAAGAATTAAGATAGTGTCCTCCCTGAATTGAGAAAGAAGAGAGAATACCTATGTGCTGCTATGCTTATGGTCCAGAATTGCTATCCGTACGACCTTGGTCTTTGATTGTATAAAAAATACATACTAAGCAAGTAAGCCTGCCTAAAAGCATTTCTTTTTGACACCTCTTCTCTCGATTTGAAGAGATTACACATCACTGCGAATGAACTTATTCACTCTTCGAAGCCCCCACCACCTTCTTTCTTTGAGCTGAGCACTTTACTTCGGCTGTGGTCATTGCCTACCGGTAAACTCCCATACTTCCTTCTTTTGTTCGAGGGAGGCCATACATCTTCCTTCTTTGGTTGGATCCAGGTCAGAAAGTTATAGGAAGGTTGTGTGCGCAAACAAGTCTGAATTAAGAAGAAGGGGAGCGAGCAGTACACTACCCATTTGGGTATTGGCAAATCACAGTCATACTTCTTAGAGCGGGGTGGAGCACCAGCACCTTAAGCTGCACCAGTATCTTAGTAGACACCGATTAAGAAACCGAGAAGTCTAGATTATGGAGACTCTCTAAGTTTTTCTCTGATTTCCTGTGTCTGTACTACTTCACTTTAGACCCGGCATATTGTATGTATCCTTCGCCCTTATTTTAAGTTCAGAGAATCCGCCTTCACCCTTCGGAGAAAACATGGTGGCCGGAGACAAGGTATGTAGATTAATAGAGTAGCTCTTACTTTTTGAATATATCATTGATCAAAACTTGGTTCTCATGGATGAAGTGTTTGAGTAGACAAAAGAAGAAGAAGCTGCTACACGAAGTGAAAACCGGTGCTAAGAGCAGGATATTCTTATCTATGAGAGAGAATTGGTAGAGAAGTGCTAAAAGTAAGTGTAAGTTAACGAGCATGAACCTCCTCGTTGAGCAGCCGCCTGAGATTTCTCTTTGTTTAGAATTGAAAGAGAAGTTTTTGGTAGTGGGGTGCGTGGTGTATTAAAAGTGGATATAGACCCCGGACAACAAAGCCTTTTCTTAAGCACAAATGCGGTACTATTTTTAGCAAGCAATCTCTTCTACAATAGGCGGTCTGATCAATCCAAAATATTGAGGTTGGATTGAGATTTCTCTCTAAATCAAACCGGATTGGAATGCAGGTATAAACCAGCAGCAACCAATAGAGGAGTCAGCCGGTTATGATGCAGCAACAGGTAGACCACTCAGAGACTGAATACAGCTAACATTAGCTGCAAGTGCACCATCACTAACAGGAATCGTAATGGTCTCAAGCATGTGCTTCCTTTCTTCTTGAAGGACCTTGTTTTAAACTTTCTTAATGTCAGGAAGTAGAAGTACGGTGAAATAGATCGAGTATCAAGTATATTAGTGTGTAAGGGTTTCAATGCAGACTTTGATGGGGATCAAATGGCTCTTTCTGGAATTGACTTTTGAAAGCCATCAACCAGAGAATGAAGAATCACTGTGTCCGCCGCAAGAGCAAGAGAAGAGAAAGGACACGACCTCTAAGAGAGTGCGAGGTGAGATCTGCGAAACCAATTTGATGCATCCAACGGGCAGTAGTATTGAGGCGACGTGGCCTACCTGAGTGTAGTCACCACAATTTGAGAGTCCATCATAATTTTATCCCTCACCTTGTTCTGCTGAGCTCTATTCTCCTCCGCAATTCTCTTCTCATTCGCATGAGAAAAATTCAGAGAACTAGTTATTTTCCTCTTGTGCCCATACAATTGGTTCCGCTTTGCTCTGCATCATCTGGAATCTTGCGTGATTCGTCTCGAGATAAAGATACCTTACCATTAAAATCATCTTCTTCCCGTTGCTATTTCTTTTCGCACGCCTCGCTTCATACGGAGTACCTGATATCATCTACCACTCTTTCCAATCTTGCCCTCAGCGAACTGGTCGACTCAAAATCCGCCCCAGCTTTACCATCGGCCTTCGATTTCATTTCTTCGCTTTTATAGAGCTTTTCCTTTTACCTAATGCCGGCTACCGACAACTCTTGCTATCCAATCCTGACCCAATGTACTCCATACTGAGGGGTATGGCGCATACCCATACCCATGACCAACCTGTAAGGTGTTACCTAGTGAACTGAATTTCTGGGAACATCAATAGAAAAATGACTATGCACTCTAATTTGGTAGATAAATATATTACAACATTGTTTAGATGTCTATACTCTGACTCTGCATTCAAATAGGGGTCAAAATGCTTGGTGTCCAACCAGATATCCAAAGAGAATAGTCAGTATTAGTTTACCATTTTGTAGTACATATTTCTAAACCAATTGCATCTCTGGTAACTCTGAAATTACTTGAATCAGTATTGCTATGAGATCCCCTCTCCAGTACTGCATGTTCCCTTGCCGCTCCAGTTGGTTTACTCCCAGAGACATGATTAGTACCACCAGAGCTTGAATTAATCATTCCATCCCCAACTCCTACATCAGAAACAACAGTGAGAAAAAACTCTTCCATTCTATCTATGGTAGATAAAGGAGCTTCAAAGCAGTAGCCATCCTCATGGCCTTTTCACCCTACAGCCGTTGCACTTTTTTTATTAAATGAAATAGTTTGTTTTCTCGCTCTTAACTCGAAAGTACTAACTAAATAGGGGCACGGAGAAATAAAGAAGTGTGGGGGAGAAGCAGCCGAGCTCATTCCCTTCCATTCCTGCTCTATAGTAGGGGTTATGTCCCCCTTTCCTAGTGAGAGCAATACGCAATGCTGCTATGAATAGAGATAGTGCCCTATCCACTGCAAAACGGTACTCTGCTTCAACCACACGGTATGGCTCCCTCATTTCAAACCAAGCTGTAGACCGAGTAGGAAATAGCTAAAGGTTCCAGTCCAAAGGTAAGAAGATCCGTTGGTTGGAAATCCGTATCAATTGTTACTGGTTCTCCCGTTCTTGGTACTGTGTCATGTGACTCTAAAGCCCCAACTAGGCTAGATCGAGATCTTGGTCCTTTCTAGGCTTACTCGTGTAAATAACCCCCATGTCTTAGGTGTTCTTGGGGGTAAGCGAGTCAGTACAATCGGTTGCACAACCGTCTAGTCCATATCATAATTGTCATAATCAATCACATCAGTAGGTGGCATACTTGCCTGCTCAAGTCCATCTACTATGCATGTGGGCTTGGACCAAGCCATCCCCAAACACTGAACCGGATCTTGAAAACGGGACTGAAATGAATCCGACTTCTTGGTAGCCCAGTGGCTTTTGGTCCCCATCGGAAAGTGCTGAATGGATTGCTCCTTGCCCAACGACAAAAAGAAAGAAATTTAGGAGAGGATTGATAGGTTTAAGCATTCAGGGCTGGTCGCTCTTATGGATACCTGTGAGCTAGAGTCGGGAATCGAAAAGGAGACAACAGAAGCCGTACAGATCTAGTTGGGAATGCTGTTCATGCAGTGGAGAGCGTAAATGACCGGCCCTTGAGGCGCGAGTAGACTTATCATATAGAAAGGAAAGAGATAAGCGGAGGGAGGATGGTTTGATGATAGCCAAGATCTCCATCTCATTTGTCACTCTCATATTCTTAATAGGAATCGGCAAGCAGATACAACCACTAGGCCATTGCCATTCGACTAGTCTATCAGAGTATCCTACGAAGTCAGGTCCAGTAGGCGCAGGATGCGCTAAGCCATTCGATCTTCCTGCTGGTGGTCCACCATAGAGCTCCTATGTAGCCGTTTTTTTCTCGCTTAACTAATATGTATGAGGTGATACTGTTGGGGAACGCAGTAATTTCAAAAAAATTCCTACGCACACACAAGATCATGGTGATGCATAGCAACGAGAGGGGAGAGTGTAATCTACATACCCTTGTAGACCGAAAGTGGAAGCGTTAGAACAACGCGGTTGATGTAGTCGTACGTCTTCACGGCCCGACCGATCAAGCACCGAAACTACGGCACCTCCGAGTTCTAGCACACGTTCAGCTCGATGACGTCCCTCGAACTCCGATCCAGCCGAGTGTCGAGGGAGAGTTCCATCAGCACGACGGCGTGGTGATGATCTTGATGTTCTACCGTCGCAGTGCTTCGCCTAAGCACCGCTACAATATTATCGAGGAGGACTATGGTGGAGGGGGGCACCGCACACGGCTAATAGATCTCAAGGATCAATTGTTGTTGTGTCTTTGAGGTGCCCCCCTGCCCCCATATATATAGGAGCAAGGGGGGAGGTGGCCGGCCTATGGAGGAGGCGCACCAAGGGGGGAGTCCTACTCCCACCGGGAGTAGGACTCCTCCTTTCCTTGTTGGAGAAGAAAAGAGGAGGAGAGGGAGAAGGAAAAGGGGGCCGGCCCCCTTGTCCAATTCGGACCAGAGGGGGGGCGCAGGCCTCCTTCCTTTTGGCCTCTCTCCTCTATTCCCGTATGGCCCAATAAGGCCCATATACTCCCCGGCGAATTCCCGTAACTCTCCGGTACTCCGAAAAATACCCGAATCACTCGGAACCTTTCCGAACTCCGAATATAGTCGTCCAATATATCGATCTTTACGTCTCGACCATTTCGAGACTCCTCGTCATGTCCCCGATCTCATCCGGGACTCCGAACTCCTTCGGTACATCAAAACTCATAAACTCATAATATAACTGTCATCGAAACCTTAAGTGTGCGGACCCTACGGGTTCGAGAACAATGTAGACATGACCTAAAACTATTCTCGGTCAATAACCAATAGCGGAACCTGGATGCTCATATTGGCTCCCACATATTCTACGAAGATCTTTATCGGTCAAACCGCATAACAACATACGTTGTTCCCTTTATCATCGGTATGTTACTTGCCCGAGATTCGATCGTCAGTATCCAATACCTAGTTCAATCTTGTTACTGGCAAGTCTCTTTACTCATTACGTAATGCATCATTCTGTAACTAACTCATTAGTTACATTGCTTGCAAGGCTTATAGTGATGTGCATTACCGAGAGGGCCCAGAGATACCTCTCCGACAATCGGAGTGACAAAACCTAATCTCGAAATACGCCAACCCAACATGTACCTTTGGAGACACCTGTAGTACTCCTTTATAATCACCCAGTTACGTTGTGACGTTTGGTAGCCCCCAAAGTGTTCCTCCGGTAAACGGGAGTTGCATAATCTCATAGTTACAGGAACATGTATAAGTCATGAAGAAAGCAATAGCAATATACTAAACGGTCAAGTGCTAGGCTAACGGAATGGGTCATGTCAATCACATCATTCTTCTAATGATGTGATCCCATTAATCAAATGACAACACATGTCTATGGTTAGGAAACATAACCATCTTTGATTAATGAGCTAGTCAAGTAGAGGCATATTAGTGACTATATGTTTGTCTATGTATTCACACATGTATCATGTTTCCGGTTAATACAATTCTAGCATGAATAATAAACATTTATAATGATATGAGGAAATAAATAATAACTTTATTATTGCCTCTAGGGCATATTTCCTTCAGTCTCCCACTTGCACTAGAGTCAATAATCTAGATTACATAGTAATGATTCTAACACCCATGGAGTCTTGGTGCTGATCATGTTTTGCTCGTGGAAGAGGCTTAGTCAATGGGTCTGCAACATTCAGATCCGTATGTATCTGTCACACCCTAGCTAGTTCATGCATTAGAGTGTTGCATCATATTTATTCTTTCAACAGAAACCTGAAATGGGGATGACAGAACCCCCAGCCCCCTCTGAAACCAACTAGGGTTTACTAAAAATATTTTTCAATGAACCTGAAATGGCCTTCTAAAATGTCCATCATTTTTGTCTTGGTTCAGAACCTCTGCCAAAAGTGATGCACAACTTTCTAGGTCATCCTAAGGTCTTTGAATTAAATCATAAGTATTTGAATTTGGGCATTTAAAATTTATAAAAATATTTTAATGCTCAAATAAACCCAAACTAAAATGTTCCTTGCTGGAAATATTCCAACTAAGGACCAGGTGCAGTTTGGTGAATTTTGGAGTTGCCTAGGTATTTTTAGAAATTCAACAAACTTACAGAATAAAAACAAAAACAGAAAAAAGGGGAAAGACTTACCTGGCGCCACCCAGAGGCCCACCTGCCGGCCCAGCCCAGCCACCGCTCCAGCGAGCTGCTTGGCTTGGCCAGGCAGGCAGGCAGGTGCTCGACGGCGGCCGTAGCGTGCGCCACGCAGCTGCCCGTCGCCCTGCTTCCCCCTCTCGCCCCCCTGTGATCTTGGATGAGCTCCACGTCGTGCCGTGAACCCCCAGGACACTCTCACTCAGCCCCAGCTCCTCTCCCTCGCTCTCCCACTCCATGGCCGACGCCACCGCCGCCGCACCCTCGCCGTAGTCGCGCTCTCCGTCAACCTCGCGCTGCGCCATCGTGTCCAGGAGCTTCGCCACCCTCCTCTCCTTCAAGCTAGCCGAGCCCCGAGCGCTCGCGTGCCCCGAGGCCACCGCACTGACCTCGACCGAACCGCCATCGCCGGAGATCCCCTCGCCGTCGCCGCCGCACCAGCTCATCCCCGACCTCGTCGTCTGCTCTCTCGGGATCACCGTGAGCCTAGCTACCTCTCCCCCCTTCCTTTTTCCACCCTCGAGCCCCGTAGCGACTGCACGAAGCTCACCCGCATGCGCCGCCGCGGAGCTCGTCGCCGACGTGCCTCCGGCTAACCACCGGCCACCCCACCTTGTCTAACGCACTCACCGCGTTCCCAGGGGCCCAACGCACCTCACCACGGGCCTCGCCGTGCCCCGTAGCGTCGGATCCATCTTCATTGAACTTCGGCGACCGCCAAAGTCGTCGCCGGCGATGTTTCCGGCCACCCCGAGCTCAACCACCACCACCAATAGCTGCGGCTCGGTCCCAGCTACGCGTAGATGCCCTCCGCCGCCCTTTTGGTCGCCGGAATGCACAAAATCACTCGCGCCGCCGCGTTGGCGGTTAGACGCCGGCGTGTTGACTTTGACCTTGACCAGGGTGGGCCCAGTTTGACTCCCCTGAGTCTATGACAAGTGGGGCCCTCTCTGCTAACTAAACCAGATTAGCTTAAACTAAATTTAGTTAGTTAATTAACTGCTGACATGCGGGACCCACTGGTCAGTTTGACCTGGACCGTCCTGTTGACCTGCTGAGGTCAGCATGACATCATGCTGACGCAGTAATCCTTTTCTGGAATTAAAATAAATCCAGAATGATTTATAAATTCCAGAAAATAACCCAAACTTCAAAAATTCATAGTAAATCATCTGTAACTCCAAATGCAAAGTTTTATATATGAAAAATGATCAGAAAAATCCAATCTATCCATCTGTACTGGTTTCATGCATGTTTAAGCAAGTTAACCTGATGTTTAGAGCAGAACTAGATAAAGCACTTTAAAGGGCCATTTATGAGTTTGAAACTTGAATCTTTGATTCAAAATGATTCAAACCCATCTGGTCTTAGTTGCATTAGCCCAATACACTCATTTTGCCATGTTTCATGCATGCATCATATTGTTGCATATTGTTTGGTGATGTTTGTGTATCGGTGCTCTTTGCGGCAGGTTCTGCCTCCGAGGAGTACCACGATTACCCTAACGAAGAACCATATCAGTGCATCGACCCATCAGGCAAGCAACCAACCATTTGATCATATCGATACAATCCCATGTTCTCGCTCCTGCTCTCTTTTACTGCATTAAGACAACGCGTTTCAAACTGCTGTGTGCTACGGTAGTTGAACCCATTTCCTCTGCATGACCTGTCATTGCCACAGTAACTAGATGAAACCCACTAGCATGTGTAGGAGTTGATTGAGCCATATGTATGTGATGTTCCTACCTTGCTATGCCTGCTATGCTTAGAGTCGTGTCAGGTCTGGTTCATCTGGGTGATGGGCTAGAGTGAAATGATCGTGCCGGTAATGAGAGTGATGTGGTGAACACGATTTGGTAAAGGTATCGATGAGAGGCCATGTAGGAGTACATGGTGGGTTGTTTCATTGAAGCCGTCCCTAAGCACTGAGATCTGTATCTGTGATTTAAGAATCAGCTACTACCATGCATTGGGCCCGAAACCAATGGACCCTCTCGGCTTCTTATTCACCCTAGTCCTCTGTCCAGGAGTTGCAAGTAGTTTCTGGTGTTTGTAGCCTACTGGAGGCCGTGGACAGCGCTGACCGTAGGGGTGGGCTGTGATGCGGTAGGTACGTGGCCGGGTGTACCGAATACCCGTTAGGTATCTCGGGAACCCTGTACACATCGTTCGGGGCCGTATGGGAAACCTCGGCCGGACTCCCTGCGGATGGAACCTGGATAGGCGATAAACCTGGACTAGAGACTTAGGTGTTTAGGTAGGTCGTGGCCGACACCCACGTTGGGCTTCCGCTTGAAGGTTGCCGAGTACATGTCGTGTAAACGGCGGTAAGTGGTGAGAGCGTGTGTGAAGAAGTACACCCCTGCAGGGTCAACATTATCTATTCGAATAGCCGCGTCCGCGGTAAAGGACTACTTGGTTGCCTATACAGTTCATAGACAAGTGAATGGATACTACTAAAAATCTCAAGATAAGCGTGAGTGCCGAGGATGGCTCTTCTGTAGGATGACGGAGGTGGATCCTCGGTGGTGTATTGGAGTGGTGAGTAGTGGACTCGTGTGCGAAAAACCATTTCAAGTTGGTGTATCGTAGGATAGCTTAGCCAAGAGTCAAAGCTGGCTTGCTGCAATAACTCCACCAACCCCTCTTGATAATGTGCATGTATGTAGGATCTGATGTAAGTCTTGCTGAGTACCTTTGTACTCATGTTGCTTTAATTTACATTTTCAGAAGACGCTGCAACCCCTTCTGATGGGTTCTTCGTAGATGTTGACATCGATGAGTAGACTGAGGCCCAGGTGGTGATCCTGAGCTTGTGAAGGACCACGTAGTATAGCCAGGCTTTCCCAAGCCTCTTTTATTTTACTAGTTGTCTGTACTCAGACAAGTTACTTCCGCTGTTGGCTTGTATGTCTGTATGACTTGAATGTGGGTCGTGTGACCCGTACTTGTGTGTATGCTATGTATGGCTCTTCGAGCCTTAAATAAAGTACTTGTGTTGTAGAGTCATGTTGTGATGCCTTGTTCTATTTACACATATCGAGCATATTGTGTGTATGATTGAAATGCTTGGTATGTGTGGGATCTGACTATCTAGTTGTTTATTCTTAGTAGCCTCTCTTACCGGGAAATGTCTCCTAGTGTTTCCACTGAGCCTTGGTAGCTTGCTACTGCTCCGGAACACTTAGGCTGGCCGGCATATGTCCTTCTTCGTTCATGTGTCTGTCCCTTCAGGGAAATGTCACGCGATGGATACCGAAGTCCTGTTAGCCCGCTACAGCCCAGTTTACCGGAGTCCTGCTAGCCCAGTGCTATAGCCCGGATTCACTTGTTGATGACCGACACGTTCGATGCTGGGTCATGGATGCCTGTCCCTGTAAGTCTGTGCCACTTTGGATTTACGACTAGCCATGTCAGCCCGGGCTCCTTACCATATGGAAGCTAGCGACACTATCATATACGTGTGCCAAAAGGCGCAAACGGTCCCGGGCAAAGGTAAGACGACACCCGTGGGAATACCGTGCGTGAGGCCGCAAAGTGATATGAGGTGTTACATGCTAGATCGATGTGGCATTGAGTCGGGGTCCTGACAGTATCTTCCAAATCTCTATGTCTCCCACCTGGACTTGGTCCCGGATGGAATTGAAGCGTCTCTTGATGTGCTTGGTCCTCTTGTGAAATCTGGATTCCTGTGCCAAGGCAATTGCACCAGTATTGTCATAGAAGATCTTCATTGGTCCCGATGCACTAGGTATGACACCTAGATCAGAAATGAACTCCTTCATCCGGACTCCTTCATTTGCTGCTTCTGAAGCAGCTATGTACTCCGCTTCACATGTAGATCCTGCCACGACGCTTTGTTTAGAACTGCACCAACTTACAGCTCCACCGTTTAATAAAAACACGTATCCGTTTTGCGATTTAGAATGTCCGGATCAGTGTCAAAGCTTGCATCGATGTAACCATTTACGACTAGCTCTTTGTCACCTCCATATACGAGAAACATATCCTTAGTCCTTTTCAGGAATTTCAGGATGTTCTTGACCGCTGTCCAGTGATCCACTCCTGGATTACTTTGGTACCTTCCTGCCAAGCTTATTGCTAAGCACACGTCAGGTCTGGTACACAGCATTGCATACATGATAGAGCCTATGGCTGAAGCATAGGGAACATCTTTCATTTTCTCTCTATCTTCTGCTGTGGTCGGGCATTGAGTTTGACTCAACTTCACACCTTGTAGTACGGGCAAGAACCCTTTCTTTGCCTGATCCATTTTGAACTTTTTCAAAACTTTATCAAGGTATGTACTTTGTGAAAGTCCAATTAAGCGTCTTGATCTATCTCTATAAATCTTGATGCCCAATATATAAGCAGCTTCACCAAGGTCTTTCATAGAAAAACTTTTATTCAAGTATCCCTTTATGCTATCCAGAAATTCTATATCATTTCCAATTAATAATATGTCATCTACATATAATATCAGAAATGCTACAGAGCTCCCACTCAATTTCTTGTAAATACAGGCTTCTCCAAAAGTCTGTATAAAACCATATGCTTTGATCACACTATGAAAGCATTTATTCCAACTCCGAGATGCTTGCACCAGTCCATAAATGGATCGCTGGAGCTTGCACACTTTGTTAGCACCTTTTGGATCAACAAAACCTTCTGGCTGCATCATATACAACTCTTCTTCCAGAAATCCATTCAAGAATGCAGTTTTGACATCCATTTGCCAAATTTCATAATCATAAAATGCAGCAATTGCTAAAATGATTTGGACAGACTTAAGCATCGCTACAGGTGAGAAAGTCTCATCGTAGTCAACCCCTTGAACTTGTCGAAAACCTTTTGCAACAAGTCGAGCTTTATAGACAGTTATATTACCATCAGCGTCAGTCTTCTTCTTAAAAATCCATTTATTCTCAATGGCTTGCCGATCATCGGGCAAGTCAACCAAAGTCCATACTTTGTTCTCATACATGGATCCCATCTCAGATTTCATGGCCTCTAGCCATTTTGCGGAATCTGGGCTCATCATCGCTTCCTGATAGTTCATAGGTTCATCATGGTCAAGTAACATGACTTCCAGAATAGGATTACCATACCACTCTGGTGCGGATCTTACTCTGGTAGACCTACGAGGTTCAGTAGAAATTTGATCTGAAGTTTCATGATCAATATCATTAGCTTCCTCACTGATTGTTGTAGTTGTCACAGGAACCGGTTCTTGTGATAAACTACTTTCCAATAAGGGAGCAGGTACAGTTACCTCATCAAGTTCTACTTTCCTCCCACTCACTTCTTTCGAGAGAAACTCCTTCTCTAGAAAGGATCCGAATTTTGCAACGAAAATCTTGCCTTTAGATCTGTGATAGAAGGTGTACCCAACAGTCTCTTTTGGGTATCCTATGAAGACACATTTCTCCGATTTGGGTTCGAGCTTATCTGGTTGAAGTTTCTTCACATAAGCATCACAGCCCCAAACTTTAAGAAACGACAACTTTGGTTTCTTGCCAAACCACAGTTCATGAGGTGTCGTCTCAACGGATTTTGATGGTGCCCTATTTAACATGAATGCGGCCGTCTCTAAAGCATAACCCCAAAACGATAGCGGTAAATCAGTAAGAGACATCATAGATCGCACCATATCTAGTAAAGTACGATTACGACGTTCGGACACACCATTTCGTTGTGGTGTTCCAGGTGGCGTGAGTTGCGAAACTATTCCGCATTGTTTCAAATGTAAACCAAACTCGTAACTCAAATATTCTCCTCCACGATCAGATCGTAGAAATTTTATTTTCTTGTTACGATGATTTTCCACTTCACTCTGAAATTCTTTGAACTTTTAAAATGTTTTAGACTTGTGTTTCATTAAGTAGATATACCCATATCTGCTCAAATCATCTGTGAATGTGAGAAAATAACGATACCCGCCGCGAGCCTCAACATTCATTGGACCACAAACATCAGTATGTATGATTTCCAACAAATCAGTTGCTCGCTCCATAGTTCCGGAGAACGGCGTTTTAGTCATCTTGCCCATGAGGCACGGTTCGCAAGTACCAAGTGATTCATAATCAAGTGATTCCAAAAGCCCATCAGTATGGAGTTTCTTCATGCGCTTTACACCGATATGACCTAAACGGAAGTGCCACAAATAAGTTGCACTATCATTATCAACTCTGCATCTATTGGTTTCAACATTATGAATATGTGTATCACTACTATCGAGATTCAATAAAAATAGACCACTCTTCAAGGGTGCATGACCATAAAAGATATTACTCATATAAATAGAACAACCATTATTCTCTGACTTAAATGAATAACCGTCTCGCATCAAACAAGATCCAGATATAATGTTCATGCTCAACGCTGGCACTAAATAACAATTATTTAGGTCTAAAACTAATCCCGATGGTAGATGTAGAGGTAGCGTGCCGACCGCGATCACATCGACTTTGGAACCATTTTCCACGCGCATCGTCACCTCGTCCTTAGCCAATCTTCGCTTAATCCATAGTCCCTGTTTCGAGTTGCAAATATTAGCAACAGAACCAGTATCAAATACCCAGGTACTACTGCGAGCATTAGTAAGGTACACATCAATAACATGTATATCACATATACCTTTGTTCACCTTGCCATCCTTCTTATCCGCCAAATACTTGGGGCAGTTCCGCTTCCAGTGTCCAGTCTGCTTGCAGTAGAAGCACTCAGTCTCAGGCTTAGGTCCAGACTTGGGTTTCTTCTCTTGAGCAGCAACTTGTTTGCTGTTCTTCTTGAAGTTCCCCTTCTTCTTCCCTTTGCCCTTTTTCTTGAAACTGGTGGTCTTGTTAACCATCAACACTTGATGCTCCTCTTGATTTCTACCTCCGCGGC
The DNA here is from genome assembly GCF_002162155.2 of Triticum dicoccoides. Classification (NCBI taxonomy): domain Eukaryota; kingdom Viridiplantae; phylum Streptophyta; class Magnoliopsida; order Poales; family Poaceae; genus Triticum; species Triticum dicoccoides. The sequence goes on from NC_041383.1 coordinate 779,314,670, forward strand.
TTTTAGCATTGCGAAGAGCTCGGGAATAGTCTTGTCCATCCCTTGCATATTATAGTTCATCACGAAGCTCTTGTAGCTTGGTGGCAGTGATTGAAGAATTCTGTCAATGACACTATCATCAGGAAGATTAACTCCTAGTTGAATCAAGTGATTATTATACCCAGACATTTTGAGTATGTGTTCACTGACAGAACTATTCTCCTCCATCTTGCAGCTATAGAACTTATTGGAGACTTCATATCTCTCAATCCGGGCATTTGCTTGAAATATTAACTTCAACTCCTGGAACATCTCATATGCTCCATGACGTTCAAAACGTCGTTGAAGACCCGATTCTAAGCCGTAAAGCATGGCACACTGAACTATCGAGTAGTCATCAACTTTGCTTTGCCAGGCGTTCTTAACATTGTCAGTTGCATCAGCAGCAGGCCTGGCACCCAGCGGTGCTTCCAGGATGTAATTCTTCTGTGCAGCAATGAGGATAATCCTCAGGTTACGAACCCAGTCTGTGTAATTGCTGCCATCATCTTTCAACTTTGCTTTCTCAAGGAACGCATTAAAATTCAACGGAACAACAACACGAGCCATCTATCTACAACAAACATAGACAAGCAAAATACTATCAGGTACTAAGTTCATGATAAATTTAAGTTCAATTAATCATATTACTTAAGAACTCCCACTTAGATAGACATCCCTCTAATCCTCTAAGTGATTACGTGATCCATATCAACTACACCATGTCCGATCGTCACGTGAGATGGAGTAGTTTCAACAGTGAACATCAATATGTTGATCATATCTACTATATGATTCACGCTCGACCTTTCGGTCTCCGTGTTCCGAGGCCATATCTGTTATATGCTAGGCTCGTCAAGTTTAACCTGAGTATTCTGCGTGTGCAACTGTTTTGCACCCGTTGTATTTGAACGTAGAGCCTATCACACCCGATCATCACGTGGTGTCTCAGCACGAAGAACTTTCGCAACGATGCATACTCAGGGAGAACACTTCTTGATAATTTTAGTGAGAGATCATCTTAAAATATTACCGTCAATCAAAGCAAGATAAGATGCATAAAGGATAAACATCACATGCAATCAATATAAGTGATATGATATGGCCATCATCATCTTGTGCTTGTGATCTCCATCTTCGAAGCACCGTCGTGATCACCATTGTCACCGGCGCGACACCTTGATCTCCATCGTAGCATCGTTGTCATTATGCCATCTATTGCTTCTACGACTATCACTACCGCTTAGTGATAAAGTAAAGCAATTACAGGGCGTTTGCATTTCATACAATAAAGCGACAACCATATGGCTCCTGCCAGTTGCCGATAACTTCGGTTACAATACATGATCATCTCATACAATAAAATATAGCATTACATCTTGACCATATCACATCACAACATGCCCTGCAAAAACAAGTTAGATGTCCTCTACTTTGTTGTTGCAAATTTTACGTGGCTGCTACGGGCTTAGCAAGAACCGTTCTTACCTACGCATCAAAACCACAACGATAGTTCATCAAGTTAATGCTGTTTTAACCTTCGCAAGGATCAGGCGTAGCCACACTCGGTTCAGCTAAAGTGAGAGAGACAGACACCCGCCAGTCACCTTTAAGCACGAGTGCTTGTAACGGTGAAACCAGTCTCGCGTAAGCGTACGCGTAATGTCGGTCCGGGCCGCTTCATCTCACAATACCGCTGAGCCAAAGTATGACATGCTGGTAAGCAGTATGTCTTGTATCGCCCACAACTCACTTGTGTTCTACTCGTGCATATGACATCTACGCATAAAACCTGGCTCGGATGCCACTGTTGGGGAACGCAGTAATTTCAAAAAATTTCCTACGCACACGCAAGATCATGGTGATGCATAGCAATGAGAGGGGAGAGTGTAATCTACATACCCTTGTAGACCGAAAGCGGAAGCGTTAGAACAACGCGGTTGATGTAGTCGTACGTCTTCACGGCCTGACCGATCAAGCACCAAAACTACGGCACCTTCGAGTTCTAGCACACGTTCAGCTCGATGACGTCCCTCGAACTCCGATCCAGCCGAGTGTCGAAGGAGAGTTCCGTCAGCACGACGGCGTGGTGACGATCTTGATGTTCTACCATCGCAGGGCTTCGCCTAAGCACCGCTACAATATTATCGAGGAGGACTATGGTGGAGGGAGGCACCGCACACGGCTAATAGATCTCAAGGATCAATTGTTGTTGTGTCTTTGGGGTCCCCCCCTGCCCCCATATATATAGGAGCAAGGGGGGAGGTGGCCGGCCTATGGAGGAGGCGCACCAAGGGGGGGAGTCCTACTCCCACCGGGAGTAGGACTCCTCCTTTCCTTGTTGAAGAAGAAAAGAGGAGGAGAGGGAGAAGGAAAAGGGGGCCGGCCCCCTTGTCCAATTCGGACCAGAGCGGGGGCGCAGGCCTCCTTCCTTTTGGCCTCTCTCCTCTATTCCCGTATGGCCCAATAAGGCCCATATACTCCCCGGCGAATTCCCGTAACTCTCCGGTACTCCGAAAAATACCCAAATCACTCGGAACCTTTCCGAACTCCGAATATAGTCGTCCAATATATCGATCTTTACGTCTCGACTATTTCGAGACTCCTCGTCATGTCCCCGATCTCATCCGGGACTCCGGACTCCTTCGGTACATCAAAACTCATAAACTCATAATATAACTGTCATCGAAACCTTAAGCGTGCGGACCCTACGGGTTCGAGAACAATGTAGACATGACCTAAAACTATTCTCGGTCAATAACCAATAGCGGAACCTGGATGCTCATATTGGCTCCCACATATTCTATGAAGATCTTTATCGGTCAAACCGCATAACAACATACATTGTTCCCTTTGTCATCGGTATGTTACTTGCCCGAGATTCGATCGTCGGTATCCAATACCTAGTTCAATCTCGTTACTGGCAAGTCTCTTTACTCGTTACGTAATGCATCATTCCGTAACTAACTCATTAGTTACATTGCTTGCAAGGCTTATAGTGATGTGCATTACCGAGAGGGCCCAGAGATACCTCTCCGACAATCGGAGTGACAAAACCTAATCTCGAAATACGCCAACCAAACATGTACCTTTGGAGACACCTGTAGTACTCCTTTATAATCACCCAGTTACGTTGTGACGTTTGGTAGCACCCAAAGTGTTCCTCCGGTAAACGGGAGTTGCATAATCTCATAGTTACAGGAACATGTATAAGTCATGAAGAAAGCAATAGCAATATACTAAATGATCAAGTGCTAGGCTAACGGAATGGGTCATGTCAATCACATCATTCTCCTAATGATGTGATCCCATTAATCAAATTACAACACATGTCTATGGTTAGGAAACATAACCATCTTTGATTAATGAGCTAGTCAAGTAGAGGCATACTAGTGACTATATGTTTGTCTATGTATTCACACATGTATCATGTTTCCGGTTAATACAATTCTAGCATGAATAATAAACATTTATCATGATATGAGGAAATAAATAATAACTTTATTATTGCCTCTAGGGCATATTTCCTTCAGATACAGCTGAGATCAGCCAACGGTTCGAGCACTTAGCACAATGTGCCACTTAACCGGACGAGCGCAAGACCGGGTCTACCTACCTTATGACATTTATGAAAAACGAACATTGTATTAAGGGGTTTCTATCAGTTAGTAACAAAGCCGGCAGTATCCTTGAATTCAGGGGTTAGCTATGGGAGGTATGTCTCCATGTGTGCCGAAGAAGCGTCTATCATTATACGTTGTTTATCCAATCAAAAACTTCTTCGTTTAGTTGGTAGAACCCACGCCAATATCATATTGACTCTCTCTCGTCCAATAAGAGTTTCCGAGAGTTACTTTATTCAAATCTCTCCTTTCCAAAGCTCCACAAGGAAAAAAGAGTAATAGGACAACAATATTGCTTTCATTTATTTTGAGTTCTTTCTTTGTTGAGATGGAAATCGATGTTCTTTTGAAAAGGGCTAGGTAGTTTGCGCGCAGGCAAAACTTCTTCATGAAAGGTCAAAAATAGACTTGGATTTCATGGGTTTCTTAATGACTAGTCGTTCGTTTGAAGCCTTAAGAAATCGACAGAGAAAGCGGCAGTTTTTTTTTCCGAATGACCTTATTTCGAGAATCAACTAACCGACAAATCCGTAGCCCAAGTGATTCGTTGCCTCCCTCTCGCCAAAATGGGATGAATCTTCTCATGCAGCTTCTTGATTATTCAGGGCGCAACGAAGCCAATTTCCATCAAGGCAAGGGGGTAAATAAGGGGGAAGAGGAGTTGTAACGATAGAAAAGAGAAATGACTATAAGGAACCAATGATTCTCTCTTCTTAAACAACCTATATACTCCACACTTAACCAGCATTTGATAGATTATCCAACCCCGAGCAATCTTAGTTATTGGTGGGGGTTCGGTTCGTTAGCAGGTATTTGTTTAGTCATTCAGATAGTGACTGGCGTTTTTTAGCTATGCATCACACACCTCATGTGGATCTAGCTTTCAACAGCGTAGAACACATTATGAGAGATGTTGAAGGGGGCTGGTTGCTCCGTTATATGCATGCTAATGGGGCAAGTATGTTTCTCATTGTGGTTCACCTTCATATTTTTCGTGGTCTATATCATGCGAGTTATAGCAGTCCTAGGGAATTTGTTCGGTGTGTCGGAGTTGTCATATTCCTATTAATGATTGTGACAGCTTTTATAGGATACGTACCACCTTGGGGTCAGATGAGCTTTTGGGGAGCAACAGTAATTACAAGCTTAGCTAGCGCCATACCAGTAGTAGGAGATACCATAGTGACTTGGCTTTGGGGTGGTTTCTCCGTGGACAATGCCACCTTAAATCGTTTTTTAGTCTCCATCATTTACTCCCCCTTATTTTAGTAGGCGCCAGTCTTCTTCATCTGGCCGCATTGCATCAATATGGATCAAATAATCCATTGGGTGTACATTCTGAGATGGATAAAATTGCTTCTTACCCTTATTTTTATGTAAAGGATCTTGTAGGTCGGGTAGCTTCTGCTATCCTTTTTTCCATTTGGATTTTTTTTGCTCCTAATGTTTTGGGGCATCCCGACAATTATATACCTGCTAATCCGATGCCCACCCCGCCTCATATTGTGCCGGAATGGTATTTCCTACCGATCCATGCCATTCTTCACAGTATACCTGACAAAGTGGGAGGTGTAGCCGCAATAGCACCAGTTTTTATATCTCTCGTGGCTTTACCTTTTTTTTAAAAGAAATGTATGTGCGTAGTTCAAGTTTTCGACCGATTCACCAAGGAATATTTTGGTTGCTTTTGGCGGATTGCTTACTACTAGGTTGGATCGGATGTCAACCTGTGGAGGCACCATTTGTTACTATTGGACAAATTCCTTCTGTCTTTTTCTTCTTGTTCTTTGCCATAACGCCCATTCCAGGACGAGTTGGAAGAGGAATTCCAAAATATTACACGGATGAGACTCATCGCACCGGATCCTTTTCTCCTTTTGGCCATAGCCATAGAAGAAGCTGCTCCTCCGAAGCGGAGGGAGGGGAATCTATTGATTCCTATAACCCTGCTTATATAGCGTTTTTAAGACAACATTTAGGGTTTTTCCCGGGTTTGGTACCAAATCTGGATAAACTCCTTTCGGTTCTTAAACCAGAGGAAATTCTCTTTTTGGCTTTCCGCTTCCCGCGGGATGCGAACATGTTTAAATTGCCCCTAAAGAAGATCAAAGATATGATTAAAGAAGTAATGGCTAAAGAGGAGGAAAACAGATACAAGCCTCCGGTGGAAGGTTGTGAAGACCTAAGTATGACGGAGGAGGAAAACAGGTACAAGCCTCCGGTGGAAGGTTGTGAAGACCTAAGTATGACGGAGGAGGAAAGGAAAAAATTGCTGGAAGCATTTTCTTTCCTATGGGATAAAAACAATGAATTGGAACTATTGAGTGGTGTAGGTATCCATCTTAGCAAACAGAGATACCGAGGCCCACCAACCTACTACTTGTTGGTTTGGTGGGGAAAGAGGAGTGGGTATGAGGGCTTCTTTCACTTTTTAAGGCTAGTTTACATCATTCCACATGATGATTTGCTAATTGTTTTATGATCCTTGACTAGCTATATGGACCCTAGGAACTTGCATGTGCTATTGCTGCTGTATAAAGGAAAGGTGGCTCACGTTACCACTCTCCCCTATTCCTACAGGAAGGAAGAGTCCATCAAATGCAAGTCGCTACCAGTTTCCTATTTTGGATGAATACCATCGCACCATTTGACCTCGAAGTAACGAGTACTCAAGGAATCCTCTGGAATTCCAGTCATGATGATCAGGTACCCGGAGTACATCACCCTCATCAGGAAGAAAAGAGGGAGAAGTGGAGTAAAATGGATTCAAATGCCGCATTGCAAGTGAACAAAAGAAACCAGTGGAAATAGAAAGAGAATGAACACGTGTATCAATTCATGAGTTAAGGAATACTATTGGGAAGATTGGGTGACTAATATCCTGAGAAAACGATCTCTTGCTTCCCTTGAAACATGCTGAGAGGACCATTTCGATTAGTGAGAAGCTCAGTTCATGGGTCATGACGACAGATCATATCGTGTACCAGTGCACTGTTCTTTAGAGATCTATGTTCAGTGAACAAGAATGTAGTGAGGGGTGCTACTTTAGTGTTATTCCTAGACTGATGAAGTGAAGACTTTAGGCCTCGCTAATAGTGGACCAACTGAGAATGTTTGTTTCTCTTTTCTGTAGATATCTCAATATTCCTTGAAAGCCTTATGAATGGTGGCGAGGATGTGGAAGAGCTAGTCATATAGTCCTTGAAGCTTGATTCCTTTTATCGGTTAGCAAGGAGTTTGAAGCTGGAGTACTTTCATTCAGCTTTCGTTCCTGTGGAATGAAGTTGGTTCAGAGGTCTCAAGTAGATCTTCTCAGACAACGAGTAATATCTCTACTACACTTTCCTTCCACTTTATGTTGAGCAAGTTCACCTGTTAGCTTTCCCGCCAAAGGACAGCAAGCCAGTAATGTGAATCATCATAGTTTCTGTTTTCAGACAAGTACAGCGTCCACCTTTATCATATTAGCAAATAGCTGATCTTAAGAGATCTCAAATAAGGGACATACTTTTGCGTATTTCCGAAAGGAGCAGAATAGTCATTCAACTGATGCTTTGAAACCGGCGTTTGCAGAAGCTTCCACCATTACGATGGTGACCACGGCGAGTTTTCGACTCCACATGCCGGCGGGCAGCAACTGACGCTGCCAACGACCCGCGACGGCGAAGTTTTTGCTACATCCATTTCAAGTGCGACGGCGAGCACATGAACAAGATGCTGGTGTGGGGTTGCTGCGAATCCCGACGACGAGAACTTGCATGGAGCAAGAGGAGAGGGGAGGTGTTGCGACCTGGAGGGAGGCGTGCAGTAGGAGAGCGTGGCCCCCGCCCCGAGGAGCTGAGCGAGATGCGGGGGGTCCGTGCGCGAGACGTGGGGAGGAGAAAAAGGTGCTGCGAGAGGAAGAAAGGAGCTGGGTGAACCGTTTTTACCTAGCGACTGGATCCGACGGCCCGCGCGCGACTGGCCAAATCGTTGGATTGGCGCACCGGCGCAGATCACTGCCCATAGGAAATTTGCAGAGGATCCAAATCTTACAAATTCCTGTCAAATTCCTTCGAATCAAAATGAACCCTAAGTACTGACAGAGTACCAGCAGACCCTACCCTACGGAAAGGAGGAAAAAAAACACGGCCCCGAGGCTCAATCCTCGCCGACACAGCGCGGCTCCGTCAGGGCACCAGCCGCCGGAGGATGGCGGCGCTGGCCGCGAGCCGCCGCCTCCTCCTCCTCCTGCTCCGGCCGGAGCCGGAGCCGTGCCTGCGCTCCCGCGCCCTTAACCCTTATTCCGCCGGCCGGTAACCCCTCCCCCTCGAACCTCCCCTCCCCTTTCGATTGAGCGTCACCCGGCCTCAGACGCTTGTTTGCTCCCAGGGCGAGGCGGGCGGGCGGCGTCCGGCGCGCGCCTCCGCTGGTGAGCTGCCGGCGAGGTTTCTCCGACGAGGGGGGCGCGTACGCCGGTGAGAGCCGCAGCAGATTCCTAGTCTTGCTCGTCAGGCTGTGTGTAATAAAGTTCAGACGTGTGACATTGCTTCTGGGTTCTTTGCCTGACAGCGAAGAGCAATGCTCCGGACGAGCAGTTCCTGCGGCTCTCGTTGGACGAGGGAGAAGGCGATGGCGTAGTGCGCGGAATCAGCGAAAGTGTGGTGAAGGATGCGAAGAAGAGCGCCATCGAGCTGCTTGCTGTCAGGTCAGGACTGACAGATCATAGACCGTGTTCTGAATATATATCCACCTCCCTGCAAACCTTCATAGAAACAATGTGCCATTGGCTGCATATCTAGTGAATGCTCGGTAGGCGATGTTTGCCCATGAATTCGACGCGGTAGGTCGCAGTGTGAGCATTGTGAAGTTTGCGTGTTCATCTCGCACACCGAGATAGTTGGAAACCTGAGGAGAATCAGTTGTAGATAGAAAAATAAAAGCAGGATTTTGCTGCTTAGAAGTGCAAAGCCTTTACTTTTGGGAAAACATGGTCTGGAAGCCACGGTACCGCAAGATATCGCATGCTAATAGTAGGCTGCCTAATCTCTTCAACTTGCCGATTTGTCGAGTACCACACAGAGTCTAAAGGAAATTTTGTGCTTTGAATTGCGGTCACTATTATTCACTTGTACGGTTGGCGCTTATATACCGGTGTTGAAACTGGACGCTGAAATACGCCTTTTTGTTTATCTTGAGCAGAGCATTCAGTGTTTCTGAGCTCAGGAAGAAACTATGTGCTAAGAATTATTCTGTCGATACAGTCGATACTGTGATTGCTGATTTCAAGGCAAGGTGAGACTCCTGTTTAATATCCTGGCACGGAAATTTGATAAACACCCATGCACATGTTTCTGAGCATATACTGGATCACCATCATAGTGGGATCAACTAGCATATAACTGCAGATACATGTGTCTCTTATCCTAAAACCGGATTGCTTCGATAATCCAATTACTTTTTGCTAGTTGGCATTAATAACACATGTAGCGTTTTCTGTGTTACAACATCTTGTTTCTTTGTCCCCGAAGGGGTCTGTTGAATGACAGTTATTATGCGGAATCATTTTCACGATCCCGGTGGCAATCATCAACTTGGGGTCCAAGGCGTATAAAGCAGGTACTGTTTTCTTCTTTCTTCTCTCAAATGAAACATTTGGCGTCCCATCCTTGATTCTTTTGATTCCCAAGTCCTTTGTAATGAGTTAACATGTGTGTATAAACTATAAAGTATAAACCCTCCAAGAGTCATTCTCTGTCATCCGGTAATCGGTAATGTGAACTGCTGCACCTCAGCCTTGCATTGACTTGTTCTCATAGTCTTTTTGTTTTCCTGCAACTCTCTTAGAATAACTAGCAAATATACCCGTGCGTTGCAACGGGAGAAAAATATATATATTACATGCCCCTACCAAAAAAGCATGGCTCAAGACTCCCCCATAACACCACCTCCACACAAATAGGTCCACATACTCTATTTCAACACGGCGCCCCAATTGTGTCGCCACTTATGCTCCTCACCCACATCGCCGGGGTGGCGGCGTCCATCTAATCATGATGTGTCCAACCTTGGCCAATGCCAAGGCTATATGCTTGGCGCAAGGCAACCAATGACTATTGATGCTCTACTGGGTGCGGCTTGCAAGGAACAAACACCTAACAAACCTTTGCGGCATGCATAGAGTGTGGTTCTTCGGCTGACTATTATACGAAAACCATAAACTTCAGATCTCATATTATCTTCACTCTCTGTTATCTTGCTCTTTGTCGTTCTTGCGCTATCTCATGTCTTTATCTTTATTAGCCAATCATCCATTTTGCAGTATTTTTTATCTGCGGCACACATATTTCTTGTTCCATCATTTAATCATTGGCAGATAGCTAGACAATAAAGTGGCCAAAATCATGGAGATTTTTCCTATGCCAAAAAAAACATGAATTAAATGGAAGATTGTGAAGGCAATTACATTGATTATTCTAAACTTAATAATACTTCTGTTTCTAAGATAAGATAGTGTTCTCCCTATAGTTGGTCAGAAGTTTTTGTAATGAGTTAACATGTGTGTATAAACCCTCTAAGAATCATTCTCTGTCATCTGGTAATTAGTAAATGTCAACTGCTGCACCTCAGCCTTGCATTGACTTGTTCTTGTAGTCTTTTTGTTTTCCTGCAAGTCTTGTAGAATAATATACCATATGGCAAACTGACTATTAATATCGCAGAAGCCTTCTGAGAAGAAAATTTGTTCGGTTACGTGTATATGTGTTGTGTAGGCAGTCGAAACACGGATTCTCATTGACGTTAATTTTGTGCTTGATTTCATGGAGATGCTGCGATCATTCGTCAAGTATCTCATGTTTATTTTGATACCAATCAGGCGCTTCGCCAGAAAGGGGTGCCAGATGCCGAAGTGGACCAGGCGACGAGGAGCGTGTTCCAGGACGACCGTGGTGACGAAGACCAGGCCTCACATGGCCTCTCAGAAGCTTCCATGGATCATCTCTTGGCTCAGGCCGCGAAGCAGTGGGTGCGAGGGAGCAGCTTGCCCCTGGAGAAGCGGCGTGCGCGCATCGTGAGGTGGCTTCAGTACAGAGGGTTCAGCTGGGGCGTGACCAACTCCATTATCAGGAAGCTGGAGGCGCAGCACCCTCCCTGACGACCTTAGCCTTCTGCTCTCCATTGTTTTTGTTCTAAGTTAGTGCAGTGTGGCAAGTATCTAACCTCTGTCTGCTCAATCTGGTTCCTGATTAACACGATATGTTTATATTGATATAATGATTGCTCTGCACCCTTTCTTCTTCGTATTACTGTGACATCCTAATTGGAGATTAGCTAGGAACACCTGATTCACGTGGAATCATCGAATCGCGCATGATGAACGAACAGCGTAAATGCAAGGTGGAATATAAGAATGTCATTGTTCATGCATATTCATCGGTACTTCGATAACAATGGCCGAATGCCTTTTCAACTGATTTTTGCATGGAATTTTGAATATATCAGCATTCACTATCCTAGACCCAAACTTAGACCAGACCAACACAGATATACCATGGGGCCGCAAAAACAGAATCACGACAAGATCAGGTCACAGAATGTGGACTCCTCCACTAAACGGAGCATGAGAAAGTTCTAACTGTATATTCACTGTAGCCATCCATCTAGCATACAATCTAAAATAAAAAGTACTCCCTCCGTCCCAAAATAAATGACTCAACTTTGTACTAGCTTTGGGACGGAGGGAGTAACAGGTTACGGTACATCTACAACACTACATTGGAATTTGGAAGAACTGTATTGGTGCCTCGCTGCCCGGACACATTGCTTGATGCTCCTCGGTTCATCGGTTATGATAGGCGGTCCTGGAAAGCGCAAACGCATCTTCTTTAGCAATGACCAAGACTGATAAAGAGGAATACAGCAGGTAAAGTTAGGGGATACCTGTACAGTTGGGCCAGTATACATGCCAGGGCGCATGTTAATGTACACAGGTGAGTTTATGGCTTCAATCCAGGCATAGTTATCTGGGCTATCGACTGTCTTTGCGCGGCCACTGGCTGCAGTTTGTGCATCACACGAAATCATGAGAAGCTAGAAGATGCGAGAGCAGACTGGAAATTAAGAGTATCCAGACAAGATGAAAAACCGTCAACAGCTCTACGATGTTAGGATACTACATTCGGATAGTTTCTCAAATTGAGAATGAACAAACAGAACATAAAAGAATGTTGGTTGAAGCACCTAAATCACCAAACCTATGAGTTATGGCACTAAACGGCAAAAACAACATGTTTTGGCAAATTATAGTCGATATACCTCAGCTTGCTACTATAGGTAACAGGCTAAATCTTGACCTGCCACCCATCTGAGGCAATAGAATCCGAGGCAATAGTGTGGCAGGTATGCCATGCTTGGCATGAGCAGACCTTACCTAACCACCAAAGTTGGCAATCTTGCTCACACCGAAGGGTAACGTATGGTCCTGTAGATCTATATGTCCTCCATGCCATCTGCATACCCATACCGAGAGCCACTTCTGGAAATAGTAGGCTGTTGAATTTGCTAAGGACCCTAGAATGGATATGTTTGGTGCTCCTCTTAGGGTGTTTCTGTGCTACTTAAGCCAAAAAAAAACTGAATCTAGAAACTATGAAAAACGATTTTTGTTGAAAACCTTGATACAATACACATCTTCCATGGCTCAAAATATCAAGATCAAATTCGATTTACAACTCGAGAAACAAAAAAGACAAATCTGACTGCATAGTACACGACTCAATTTTGTTGTGGACAGTATATGTTTGGTACTATTCACCGTCTAATTTTCCTTTTTTTTTGTCTCTTTATCTAAGAACTGAGTTTTCATATAAATTTTTGAGGCATGGTAGATGCATCTTGCATCAACATTACAAAAATAAAATCAGACTTTATATAATCTTTTGTATATAGTTTTACATGTAGATAGCACGGAAGCACCGTAAGAAGAGGAAGCACTGGATATCTCCTTGGATCCTAAAGAAGGAGCAAGGGCCATGTTTCGATGTCCAGGGTCATTTAAATGCTCCAAATACACATCACAATACCATTAGAGAGTTTGTACAAATGAGCCACCATACTGGTGTTTGCTACATCCAGTCTCCAATTCAAAGTGAAATCAACTGATCGGTTGCTGCCATCCTGTAACATCACTTACATACATCATAAATACCTTCACTCCTAGAAAACCAAGAGTGATCTCACACCTACACTGGTACTTTCATGGGCAAGAGTGTGACCAAATCAATCAGTTGCATTGTTTCCCTAAACCACGGTTCCCGCCTTCTCATTGACAAGATTTACGAGGCAATTATTATTTCTAGGATCATCAAACTAAAAGGCACATTAACAAATAATATATGCTTCCAGAAATAAATATCTCTCATGGATGATGCATAGCTACTACCAAAGAGTGAATTTAGTTAAGGAATTAGCAATGAGCTCACCATGAAAACAAACATGCGCTATAATGAAAAGGAGGAGTTTCACTTACAGAAGCTAGAAAACGGATAATCATTAAAATAGGTGCAAATTCGACCAGCATCTTCAGCGTATGGTGGGGCAAGTACATCAAGAACAGCACAAGAGGCAACTGAAGTGAAGGAGTGTAGGTTCCCGCCACTTTGGGGATACAAAACGGTAGTTGGACATGGAGCAGTAAGAACATCATCTGCATGTAACTTGGCCAGCTTCACTGCATATGAGCAATAAACACATTAAATATTTCAGGCTAGCAATACACCTTTTGAAGATCTGACTTTGAAATATGATGAACACGTGGAAACAACCACTAAAATGATTTGAACAACTGTAAGCCGTAACTAAAATATGTCAGCCCATAAAAAAAGCCGATCAAAAAGAACCAACAGATTCAGGTGACGAAGTGCAGTAGTATTGGACCATTGGTACTACGACACAGCTCACAGTGTTCATTAGTTCGCTGCTTGGAAGTGGAAACCAAGCAGAAGAAATATTATACTGTAAGAAATAAGGACCGAACACAGACTCTGCATGCAGTATTTATAACTGATAAGGAATGAAATAAGCAAAACAAATATTTCAACTTGAAGTAGAGCAAAAGTTAACCTTGTCGATTACTCGCTAGAACAGTAGGCTCTACCCAGTCATATGATTTCACATGCATCGAACCATACAGGATTTTGCTCAATACAGTCATTCCTGGATGATCATGGAGAGGAATGACGGCTGAAGTTGGCAAGCAGAATATTCCAATCTGCAAAAACACATAGAAAACACACACACACAAATGTTAAATGGCCTATACAAGCTATAACTAGCAAGTGCCCTCTAGTATTGCTACTAAAAGAGTTGTAATCAAGCAAAAATTAAAAATGTGGAAGAAACTACAATATGAAATTATAAGTTCGTTCAAAAGATAAGACAGATTTTCAAATCTGATGGAGGAGTGACAATGGTAAACATGGCCACTTATTACACAAGTAAATTGTAGGTTGCGAACCTGAACAAATAAAGATGGCTTATAAACTAGTACAGAGGAACACCAAAGTGGATATGTACTTTGACTATTACAAAGGGATAGTGGGGACAAAATATTTTCGATTGGAAATGTAACCAGGAGCATACTACAAATCTAGAACAAGCTCGATGTTCTTAACAGCAATGAGGTCATAATCAACACTACGGTCTCGTCGGCAATTCGATGATTGTCAGCATATATGGATGTATGCAGCAAATTACATCGGTCAAGTGGTGATTGCGGCGACAGGATAAGCAAGGGAGCTTACAGAGAAGGCGTCGCACTCGTAGACGTGCAGGTAGGTGATGGGCTGCGCCCACCTGGCCGCCCTGGCCGCGCCCTTGACGAAGGTGGAGTCGAAGAACCCGTGCCCGCCGCCGCCGTCCCCGAGGCTGTCGTCCCTGAGCCCGACGTCCGCAGGGCTGATGGTGTCTGCACATAACCGACCGCGCACATTGAGAGGCAGAGACTAGGCGAGCATAGATGGACAGGGCGGCCATGGCTAGGCAGATGGAGAAGGGGAGGAGGAGGAGGAGGAGAGGGGGTTACCCATGAGGGAGGATATGGCCCGGACGGCGCTGGCCGGCGGAGGGGCGGGCGGGGACGCGGCGGAGGAGGGGGAGGGGAAGGTGCGCCTGCAGAGGTCGTAGAGCGCCTGCACCCGCGACGACTGCGCCCGCGCGGGCGCGCCCCACGCCATTGGGTCGGAGCAGGGGCGCGCGGGCGGCGCTTGGATTGGATGTATCCGGCCGGCGGCGAGCGCGATGGGGAGACGGCGAAGGGGGCCGGGTGGTCTCGTGGTGGAACGATAACGAGCGGTTTTTCTGGTGGGTGCCGTGGGCGGCGGGCGGCGCCCACTGTTT
>NC_041383.1:779330053-779379852 GCF_002162155.2 Triticum dicoccoides
CTTTTTTTTTTTTTTTGAGGGTTTGGCCTTTTTTCTGGTTTCGTGTGTTCCCGTGCGCCCTCAATCTCGAGGTGACAAATCTCAGGAAACACTTCAAAAAAGTTGTGCATCTCGGCTTCAAATGTGGGCCGACAAAAGTGTTTCCTTCCCGTGCCACTTCAAACGGCCTTGTTCGGCAGAATTGACAAAAATGACATGAAGGCGTAAGGGGAATTTCCTAACGGACGCTCCTTGCGTCAACTTGTCGCTGCTTCGCACAGAGGCGTGCGACCAAGCGATCAACATGGGCCGGCCCACTACGAGATAACTAACGCGCTACAGTGTCCGGTTTTGGGAACCTTCTAGAAGGTTCTTGAACCGGGTTTTCACTGGTTTTTCAGTTTCTTTTTTTCTTTTTCTTTCCCTGCTTTTTCTGTTTCTCTTATTTCCTTTTAGATTGCTTTTTCTTCTCTTTTTATTTCCTTTTTGTTCTTCAGAATTTCAAATTCTTTTCTAAAACTCAAAAATTGTTCAGAATTTTAATAAATGTACCTCGTTAGTGGTTTTTGTTCACAAATTCAAAAAATGTTTTTATTTTATAAAAAAATTTACATTTCAGAAAAATACATATAAGTTCAAAAAAAATCATGTTTTTAAATTTTGTTTGGCAGTTTCAAAAAATCTTCCCATTTCAAAATTTGTTCACCAATTTGAAAAAAAATTCATATTTTCAAATTATGTTGGAGTTTTAACAAATGTTTTCATTTAAAAAATTGTTCATAAATTCCAAAAATGTTCATGTTTCAAAAAAATTTCAGGAGTTATAAAAAATGTGCGCAAATTTAAAAATTGTTCATGTTTTCAAGTTTTGTTCAGGAGTTTCAAAAAATGTTCCCACTTTTCAAAAATGTTTGTGTATCCAAAAATTGTTTTGGAATTTAAAAAATGTTCGGATTTTCCAAATAAAAGTTCACATTTTCTATTTTGGGGGGATTTTAAAAAATGTTCCCGTTTTCAAAAATTGTTCACAACTTTAAAAAATGTGCACATTTTCTTTTTTTCAGGAGGTTCGAAATTGTTCAATTTCAATTTTTTGTTCATAATTTTCAAAAACCTGTTTGGGCAGTTGAAAACATATTCCTGTTTCTGAAAATTGTTCAGAAATTTCAAAAATGTACACGTTTTCATTTTTTCAGGAGTTTTGAAATTTTTTACTTTCAGTTTTTTGTTCACCAATTTTGAAAACATGTTCTTGGTTTCACATTTTTCAAAATATGTTCGTGTTTTCAAATTTTGCATAGGAATTTCAAAAAATGTTCCTGTTTCAAAAAAAATGTTCCTTTTTTAAAAATATTTCAGTTTTAAAATTTTATTCGGAAATTCGCAATTTGTTTGTGTTCATAGACCCGTTCGTTTTTTTCAATAAAAACTGATTTTGAAATTCAAGATATTACGTGGATCTGCGCTGCCTATTGGTTCTTTAAGCTTGGCACTGCTATATAATCAATGAAGAATGCTAGTTCAACTGGTAGAACGACGTCAGGTATAGCCTGAGGTCTTGGTTTCGAATTCCCGCGCCTGTTTGCCGCAGCAAGCGGCGAATAGGAGCTCCCAGCGTAAGGCCAACTCCACCGCGTGACCCCAAACGGACGTCCGTTTTGTCCGGATTCTATCCGTTTGGGTAGCGATTTGGGGTCGTGTCCGGGTCTGTCGTGGGATGCGGTGGCCGTGCGCCCAGCGCGCGGCCGCATCCATTTTGCCCCATCCTGTCCGCGTCTAGTTTTCAAATGCCAAGCCCTAGTTCAGGCCAGCGGCCCCGGTTCATCACGCCGGCAACAGAGCCAGCGGCCTACACGTCCATCGCCGGCATCAGCCAGCCTCCAGAATGAATAGTTCTCCTCGCCGGCAACACAGCCGGCCTCCAAAATGAATGGTTTCTCGCCGGCACACTACCAGCGGCCCGACGGGCGGGCGGGCGACACCCATGCCAGCCTCAAAAAGAACGGCCACGCCGATCGGATGACCTAGTTCAGGCCTTCGGCGTCGAGCATCTCCTTCTGCCTGGCCTCGAACTAGGCCCTCGTCTTGTCGCTCATCTTCGACAAGTCCGCGCTCATGATCGCAAGGGCCACCTCCTTCGCTTTGGTGGCGGCATTGGTGGCCTCGATGTCGAGCTGCCTCTGCCTGGCCTTGACGTTGTCAGCCTCGATGTCGAGCTGCCTTTGCCGGGCCGCCTCCTCCATGTCGAGCTGCCTTTGCCGGGCTGCCTCCATGTCGATCTTCATCACCTTCGACATAGATGTCATCGTCTTGATGCCACGAGTCACCATGGTCGTAGTCAGCATGGTCGTGCCCACCTTCATCGGGGACGTACTCGGCGCGGCCATCCTGACTTTGGGTCTCATCGGGGTCGTAGGCACGACCATGCCCACCGTCGAAGATCATGTCCTCCATGTAGCGGTTGTAGAAGGGGTCGTCGACCGCTGGCGTTGGGGTTGGCATTTCATCAAACAAGACGCGGGGGGCCGGCATGGTGCCCGTGAACGGTTCCCGTGCCTGCTTTCTTAGCATCTCAACGGACGGCCGCCCGCCGCTGCTGGACCCAGGCGTGACGTTGAGGTCGATGATGGCCGCGGGGCGCGGTGTGGACGGCGCGAACGCGCCCACGTCCGGCGACCCCGAGAAACGGGTCTGGCCGTCGTGCCTTGGTGGAGGGAAGCAGGGCGACATGGGCGCGGTGCGCGATGTCGGTGACTGGCAGTGCATAGGCCGGGCGACCGACGAGCCTGTGCTTGTCGGGCCGACGGCCGCTGCAGGGAACCCGGCAGGACGGCCCATGCCAAGCATGAGGATGGCGTGCGCTTTGTTGACGAGGTCCTCCTTCTCGTCGGCAGTGGCCTTGCGCTGCGCGGCCTCCAGCTCCTCGCGCTGGGCGGCGAACTTGGCCGCGGCGGCATTGACCTTGACGACCGCTCTCCGTTCCCTCCTCTTCGCCGATCCCGCGTCCAACTTGGCAATCTCCTCCGGCGTGCACTCCGACCGCGGCTTCCTTGTCGCCTTCTTCTTCACCTTTGCGGGCGGGTCGACGGCCAGGCCACTGGAACCCAGCGGGGCATCGGCCATGGACGGGGGAGAGAGGGGGCGGCGGGAGGGACGTGGGAGGGTTTGGGGCAAATGGCGCCAAATGGGCGTGGGGGGTGGTTTCTCCCACCGATGGCCGGGCTAGGGGAGGACGAGCGCGCGCGTCCCACCTGTCCGCGCGCTGTCCGTTTCACCCCAAACCGAGCGCAAGTTTGGGCCGGGGATGGGTCGAAAACGGACCGAATCCGGACATTTGTTCGTTTGAGGCCGCGCGCTGGGCCGCCTCTTTTGTCCCTTTTACCCCAAACGGACGGGGGCGGACAGGATAGGGTCGCGTGGTGGAGTTGGCCTAAGAGCAACTCCAGCACGCCCAACCATTTGCGTGTATGCTTGGATCGAAACAGACACAAAGTCAATCCAACATGTTGATCCAAGCGGGCGCGCATCCGCATTTTGTCCGCCGCACATCCATTCCAGGCCCATATTTGAATTTGGACCTTGTTTGCGCCTGCGCGGGCACGAAACGGACGCGCGCGACGCCTGCCAACTCCTCCCACCGACTCGTCAGTTGGTGGCACGTTGGCCATTCCATCTTCCTCCCATCGACAATCAACACACTCGACCGTCCCACCCAGTCGTCGTCGCTTGTCCAATTCTGGTGCCCAGGCCAGCCATTCGCATGCACATACCTCCCCCGCAGCACGCCACCACCGCCTAGCCGCACCGTCGCCGCGGCTTCCCCAACGTCACCGCCAACACCACCTCGACCCCCTTTAACAGTATGGTGTTTCCTATGACTCAAGAAAGAGAAAAACAAAACTATGAAAATGAAGTCTTCAAGCTTCATATTCCTCGCATGAATATCAAGTCTTCACGGTAACACCAATTTCTTCACTTTCAAAGTCTTCATGAAAGTCTTCAAAAATACCAAAATCTTCAGTCGAAGATATTCATTTTTAGGGGTCAACTTTCCCTGTAAATATCAAACTCCTCATAGACTTATAGACCTGTGTACACTCACAAACGCATTAGTCCCTTAACCTATAAGTCTTCAATACACCAAAATCACTAAGGGGCACTAGATGCACTTACAGCCCTACCGACTGGTTGGTGGCTGTTTACTGTAGCCGTATCCCCAGTGACGGGAGCTTGGTCATCTTAGCGTGGCTACAGTCCCACCACCTGGTGGGAGGACACTGTAGCCACTCCTGGTCCTATCAGCTTTAATGGCATGCTTGCCTCGGGGGCAAGGGACGGCCGCCTGCTGGAGGTCGGCCCCTCTCTGATCCGCCTGGTCGACCTTTCGCCGTCTTCCTTGGGGTCACTGTCTGATAGGGCTCGCCTCTGGCGGGCCGTACGGACAGGCCGTCGTGGGGAACAGGGCTCCGCCTGCTAGCAGCGATGTCAAGGTAGATACGGCACAGTGCTCTGTCGTGCGGAGATCTCCGTCTGTACGGAGCACTGTAGCCACGCCCCGCCTCGAGCGTGGGAGGCGACGTGCTTCACTGTAGCCATACTTCGTCTTGTACTCTTGATGGGAGCTCGGCCACCCCGTAGTCGTGAAGTAGTCGCCTGCCTGTAGCCGCCCTCTCTGGAGGGCGGCCTCCAGGAGCCGGTCACTCGGAGCATCGTGGTCTTGGGTCACCCGCCCTCTGGCAGTCGGCCGCCGAGCCAGCCGGCCTCAGAGGGCGGAGTTTTGGCTTGGGGCCCAGCTAGGCGGAGCTGGCCCAAAGTCTTGATAAATCTTGGCCTCGGGTGAGCCTACCCGTGGCCCATTACTCCGACACAAGAGACTCTATGTTATTTGGTTGCGGGGTTGTTTGAGAGAGACCATCTTCATCCAACGCCTCCCACGGATTGATAAACCTTAGGTCATCCACTTGAGGGAAATTTGCTACTGTCCTACACACCTCTACACTTGGAGGCCCAACAACGTCTACAAGAAGAAGGTTGCGTAGTAGACATCAATCAACCGATCAAGTACCGAACGTATGACACCTTCGAGTTCTGCACACGTTCAGCTCAATGACGTCCCTCGAACTCTTGATCCAGTAGAGGTACGAAGGAGTCGATGAGTTCCGTCAGCATGATGGCGTGATGACGATGATGGTGATGTGATCCGCGCAGGGCTTCGCCTAAGCACTACGACAATATGACCGGAGGAGTAAACGATGGAGGAGGCACCGCACACGGCTAAGAAACAACTGTTGTGCTTTGGGGTGCCCCCCTGCCCCCTATATAAAGGAGGAAGGGAAGGAGGCCGGCCCTAGGGGGCGCACCAAGTGGGGGGAGTCCAACTAGGACTCCCAGTCCTAGTCGGCCCCCACTTTCCTTTCCAACGGAGGGGAAAAGAGGGAAGTGGAGGGAGAGAGAGGGAGAAGGAAAGGGGGGCCGCGCCCCCTCCTCCTTGTCATTCGGGCTCCCATGGGGGGCACCTCCTGTGGCCTACCTCCTCCTCTCCCCTATAGCCCAATAGGGCCCATTACTTCCCCAGGGGGTTCCGGTAACCCCTCAGAAACACTCCGGAACCATTCCGATGTCCGAATATAACCTTCCAATATATCAATCTTTACCTCTCGACCATTTCGAGACTCCTCGTCATGTCCGTGATTTCATCCGGGACTCCGAACAACCTTCGGTCACCAAAACACATAACTCATATAATACATATCGTCATCGGACGTTAAGCGTGCGGACCCTACGGGCTCAAGAACTATGTAGACATGACCGAGACACCTCTCCGGTCAATAACCAATAGCGGAATCTGGATGCTCATATTGGTTCCCACATATTCTACGAAGATCTTTATCGGTCGAACCGCAATGTCAACATACGTTATTCCCTTTGTCATCGGTATGTTACTTGTCCGAGATTCGATCGTCGGTATCTTCATACCCAATTCAATCTCGTTACCGACAAGTCTCTTTACTCGTTCCATAATGCATCATCCCACAACTAACTCATTAGTCACATTGCTTGCAAGGCTTCATATGATGTGCATTACCGAGAGGGCCCAGAGATACCTCTCCGATACTCGAAGTGACAAATACTAATCTCAATCTATGCCAACCCAACAAACACCTTCGGAGATACCTGTAGAGCATCTTTATAATTACCCAATTACGTTGTGATGTTTGATAGCACACAAGGTATTCCTTCGGTGTCAGGGAGTTGCATAATCTCATAGTCGGAGGAATATGTATTTGACATGAAGAAAGCAGTAGCAATGAAACTTAACGATCGTTTATGCTATGCTAACAGATGTGTCTTGTCCGTCACATCATTCTCCTAATGATGTGACCCCGTTTATCAAATGACAACACATGTCCATGGCTAGGAAACTTAACCATCTTTGATCAACGAGCTAGTCAAGTAGAGGCATACTAGGGACACAGTGTTTTGTCTATGTATCCACACATGTATCAAGTTTTCGATTAATACAATTCTAGCATGAATAATAAGCATTTATCATGATATAAGGAAATATAAAATAACAACTTTATTATTGCCTCTAGGGCATATTTCCTTCACTTAGTAGGCAGCTGCCACTGTTCCAGGGCTCGATCCCGGGGCACACTCCGACTTGGATGTTTCAAGGTGAAAATGTTGTGCCTCGGCATGGAGGAGCGGCAATGTTTGCATAGTTCACCGAATTTCATCATTAAATGCATAATTGGGAAACTCACATTCAACTGCAAAATGATTTGGTTGAGTATAAGTGGGCTCACGTTGGCAACCAATAGATGTATCCACTATCTTTTTCTAAATACATTTGAGACAATTTAATTTTTTTGGCTTGTAAACTATGATATATTTATTTGGTTGTGAAACTATAAAATGTCTGTATTTTGTTTGAATTATGCAAACTAGGGTCAAATTTTCATATGCTTGAAAAAAAACATGGCAGGCCGCGCGTTGGGTGCACGACCGACCCAAACGCAAAAAGGGGCGGACGACGAGCGGGCAGCCAGCCCAAATAAACAAAAAGCGAACAAAACGCGAGTTCGTTTGGGTGGCGCGTTGAGTTGCTCTAACAAATTCAAAGAATGAATTGTCCGCGAAACTATTTCACCCAACTAATCATTTTGTGTAGCGTTTGAAGCATGGGTGCTATACTAGTTGGAATGGACTACTTTCAGTTCTTTTTTAATGGATGGAAACAAATTTGAGAAGTTAAATTTAAGAGTTTGGCGCAATAGGCAGAGGAGTGACCACATAGGGCGCTGGACCCGGCTGCATCGAGCGTGTGCATGCGCGTCGGGCACGCGAGCCATGGAGCGTGGTTCGCCCAGCCCAGCCGACGGCGACCAACCACCCCCGTTCCGTTCCGTTCCGTTCCGAACGCGCCGAAAACGTAACGGAACCCGCTCCGTTCCGTCACCCCCGGCGTCGTGCTCCCCCGTTCCGCAGCTGGTGGGGCCCGCCGGCCCGCCGACTCCGTCCAAAAAGAGAGAGAGGGCGCAGCGACCCCAGCGGAATTCGAGATTTCTTCCCCCACCCCCAACCCCGGCCGGATCCCCGCCCCCTCCGATCCCGGCGATGGACGTCAACATGCGGGAGCTGGCGGCGCGGCTGACGGCGGCGGCGTCGGCGGGGGCGCGCGCGGCCGCCGCCGCCGCGCGCCCCACCAGCCCGTCGCGCCCCCGCACCCGGCCGCGCGGCCTCGACGAGGAGACCTGCGCCGCGACGCCCGCCCCCTCCGCCGCGGCCGCGCCGCCCGCCGACGTGCCCATGGACGCCGACGTCTGGGCGGCGCTCCCGGACGACCTGCTCCTCGAGGTGCTGGCCCGGGTGCCGCCCTTCCTCCTCCCGCGCCTCCGCGCCGTCTCCCGCCGCTGGGCCGCCGCGGTCCCGCGCGGCCCGGCCTTCCTCGCCGCGCACGCCGCCGCGCCCTCCCACGGGCCCTGCGTGCTCGCCTTCGCGCGGGGCTCCGCGGCCCCCGCCCACTGCGCCGCGCTCAGCCTGCCCCTCCGCGCGCGCTACCGGCTGCCCCTCGCCTTCCTCCCCGCCTGGGACCTCTGGCTCGTCGGCTCCTCGGGCGGCCTCGTCTGCTTCTCCGGCTTCGACGCCTCCTCCGTCTTCCGCACCCTCGTCTGCAACCCGCTCACGCAGGCCTGGCGGCTGCTCCCGGAGATGCATCACAACCAGCAGCGCCAGCTCGTGCTCGCCGTCGACCGGAAGCTCCGCTCCTTCAAGGTCATCGCCACCAGCGATGTCTACGGGGAGACGCTCCCCACCGAGGTCTATGACTCCAAGGTCGACAGATGGTCCGTGCACCAGATGATGCCCGCCGAGAACCTCTGCTCCTCCAAGATGGCCTTCTGCGACTCCCGGCTGTACCTGGAGACGCTCTCGCCGCTCGGGCTGATGATGTATAGAGTCGATGCGGGCAAATGGGAGCATATACCAGCGAAATTCCCCCGGTCGCTGCTCGATGGGTATCTCGTCGCCGGAGCTCGCAAAAGGCTCTTCTTAGTGGGGAGGATCGGGCTTTACAGCACGCTGCAGAGTATGAGGATCTGGGAGCTGGATCATGGCAGAACTGTCTGGGTGGAAATCAGCAGGATGCCGCCCAAGTACTTCAGGGCTCTGTTAAGGTTGTCTGCTGAGAGATTTGAGTGCTTTGGGCAGGACAACCTCATCTGTTTCACGTCGTGGAATCAGGGCAGAGGTCTCCTTTACGACGTGGACAAGAAGGCTTGGTCGTGGATTGCTGGATGCGCAAGCCAATTGTGCAATACCCAGTTCTGCTTTTATGAGCCAAGATTCGACACATCGATCTATTGATGGTTGAGCTGCATTGCGAAGATTTCAGCTCAGATGCTTTTAGGTTTGGAGTTCGGCATCCAGATGCCTGTTTGATGTTCTGTTGGATCATTCCTGTTAGCTGTATCAATTGTCAAGTGCTAGGTGAATAGTGTCTACTTTGAGCCAATAATTTAGAACATTTCTAGTACTTGACTTGAGCCACCAATTTTCTCAAGTCATGCCATCGGAGATCCTTCACTACTCCAGCAATTAGAAGTATCGTTACAAATACAATTGGAGGTCCGCCTGTTCCCATTACCATTTTTTTAGCAAACAGTGACTTGTAAGTGGTTCCATTTCCATATTTGAAATGAAAAGGATCTCGTGCTGTTTTATTCGGATAGTTTGCATTTTATTTGGATAGTGTTTTTCAGACGCATGTTTGATATTCTATTGGATCATGCCCGTTAGCCGTATCAACTGTCCAAGTGCTAGGTGGATCGTGTCTTCTTTGAGCCAATAATTTAAAACATTTCTAGTACTTGACTTGAGACACCAATTTTCTCAAGTCATTCCATTGGAGATCCTTCACTACTCCAGCAGTTAGAAGTATCGCTACAAATACAATTGGAGATCTGCCTGTTACCGTTCCCATTTTTTTAGCAAACAGTGACTTGTAAATGGTTCCATTTCCATATCCGAAATGAAAAGGATCTTGTGCTGTTTCATCTGAATAGTGTTTGATTTGTATTTCCTTTTAAGTTAAAACACACGAGCTCAATCGATCTATGATGGCAATTCTCCATATGAGTGAGCATATGATACCCGAATTGTTTCATCTGAATATCAACCATATGGCATGGGTTCTTTTGATATGTCAAAAACAGCCTAATCCTTCTCAGCTTTGACATGCATACCTGTAACAGAACAAGTAACATGTTTTTTGTTTTGTGTGTATGAGTGGATGGTGCTTCCATGAATGAACAGACAGGATGACTTGATTTAAGCTCAGTTTGGTGGTTCAGTTGTTTGCCAGTGCATGAAGGCATTATAGGCAGTGTCCTTAGTTAGCTGAGCATTTAACCAGATAATCAACCGAACACTACCAAATGTTCACAACTTTTCTGCACCCACAAATCAACCTCTGAAAATGAATGTTCCACTAACATGTAAGGATTACAGCTTTGAGGTTCACTAGGATCATCGACTACAAACCCCAAGGCACATTTTCCTATTTGTTTAGCATTAATATTCCACTGACATACGGAGGTTAGCGTCCAGGTTCACTAGGATCATCTACTTCAAAGCCTGAAGCACATTTTCCAATTTGTGTAGTATTAACTGAAATTGCTTCTGCAGTTTGCTGTGCGGAACAGTATAGCACAGACATGATGCACTATTAGTTCTTGAGAAAGGAAAAAGTATACGAGTGCTGAATGCCTGCCCTGGAATCCAAGACACTTTTTTTAGAGAATCCAAGACACTTTACCCGTACTACTACTTAAGCACTATCTTAAGCTGTTACTTGCTGTGAGAGTGACATGGCCAAAGAAATGAAGATAATGTCTTCTAGGAGACAATTGTTTTTTTGGCATGACCTTTGTCAATCTTTTGTGTTATTGCTTGTACTCTGGATATTAAGTGTTCCACTTAGCGAGATGTTGAATTGAGTCCTCCTGAATAGGTAGGATGACTTCATGTAAGTTCAGTGTGGTTTCATTGTTTGTCAGTGATTCCATAAAGGCATTATAGACGGTGTCCTTAATTAGCTATGCATTTACCAACTAATCAGCCGAACACTACCGAATGTTCATAACTTTTCTGCACCCGCAAATCACCCCCCTGAAAGTGAATGTTCCACTGACATATAAAGGTTACAGCTTTTAGGTTCACTAGGATCATCTACTTCCAAGCCCAAAGCATATTTTTCCAATTTCTGTAGCATTAATATTCCACTGACATATCTTACAGCTTCCAGGTTCACTAGGATCATCTACTCCAAAGCCCAAAGCACACGATCCAATTTGTGTAGATTTAACTAAAACTGCTTCTGCACTTTGCTACGCAAAACAATATAATACAAACAGGATGCATCATCAGTTCTATGAAAATCAAGTATACCTGTACTTACTACTTGAGCAATCTGTTACTTGCTGTGAGAGTGACATGGCCAAAGAAATGGAGATAATATCCTCTAGGAGAAAAAATGTTCTTGCATGACCTTTGTCAGTCTTTTATGTTATTGATCATGTGCTAGACGATGTGTGTTCCACTTAGTGAGGTGTTGAATTGAAGGTTTTCGATAATACTGTACTAAAATACATCCATTTACTTGCTTCCTGCTTTCGGGACACCGAAATGAAGGATATTATGGAACGGAGGGAGTGGTACACAATTGCATATGGAAAGAACAACGTTATGCAAGTGCAGATCTGCTTTTCCACTTCATTTTCTGAAAAATGTAAACTGCCTGCCAGTTTGCTTTAAACTAACTTCTCAGAGTTTGGCAGGGAGCTCCCAAACACTATTTTAAAGCTGGTGACAGTGTGTGGACGAGATTGTTATTAGTCCAATGCTGCATATGTGCTGGAACATATTCTAGAATTGTTTTAGGTTATCATTTTCCTTATTTTAGGAAGCAACACAATCTCCTGATTTTCTCCGCTATTTTATATCTGGAAAGTTTTTGACAGCAGTCAAGTTGTTGATTGACAAACAGAGTTGCTAGTCATACCGTTATGCAAATTGACACTGGTTAACGGTTGGTTGATAATGATATATCTTGAACAGGTCTTCCGTCATGATTGCACGACCGCAGATATTCAATTTGTTGCAAGATCTACTTTGTGTTCCCTCTATTTTGCTTTGATTGCAGCTTCTCAAGAATGAGCAGTATCCATGGTCAACAACCAGGTCATCATTTGCTTATGTTACTGGTTAAAACATTCTTGTTAGCCTGAGCATACGTTGTTAATCAGTAACTGGCTTCATACAGTATGAACAATTATTAATGATATCATGATACTGTATACTGTTGGCAATGGCATCCATGACTATCTGCTGCAGATTATCTCTGCTCTTAATCCTCTATCTATCAATCATACGATTTGAATTTGCCACTGCACCTGACTATTTTTTCTGTCACAATAGAAGAAATCTGATTATTTTTCTTGTCACACCAAAAGAACTCTTGCTATTTTTCTTGTCACAACTGGAGCAATCCAAGGTATATCTCCCTCTAGCAGACATGGATGGCTTCTTCAGAACAAGGAGTACTGTACAGTCCAGTCTTGGCAACTGAAATTAGCTTGGGTGTTGCTGTCAGCCTTATTATTATTTCCAACAGAAGGCATAATGCAACTGTGGCTAAGATAGTTTGTTCCCTGTCTGCGCAATTATGCAAGGTAACTGTGGTGTGAATGGAGGCCATTTCTTACTTACATTCTTCCACTAATCTTTGCGAGTTGACAATTAACTCGTCTACCCCAAATACAGCATTTCAATCTTGTCAGATTTGGATCATCAAGAAATTTGCATACTAGAAGTTCAGAACCATCACAAGGCAAGCTTTTATCCAAGATGTCCAACACCAGGTAAGCATTTGACATCAGAGGTGCATATTTACACTGCTCACAACACAACACAACACAAAGAATGTTCAGCAGCAGCCAACGAATAGCACTCTTAGTGTCTAGGGCAATATACACAAGCTGGCAAGCATATACCTGGTTTAGGCTATCATTTTCCTTATTTTAGGAAACAGCACACTCTTCTGCTCTTCCCAGCTACTCCCTCAGTTCCGATTTACTCGTCGTGGTTTTAGTTCAAATTTGAACTAAAACCACGACGAGTAAATCGGAACGGAGGGAGTATTTTATAGCAGGAAGTTTTTGACACGAGCCAATATGTTGATTGACAAATAGAGTTGCTAAGTTATACTGCTATGCATGTTGGCACCATGCTTGAGGGCTGGTTGATAGTGCTATGTCTGTAACAGGTCAGCCATCATGATTGCACGACTGCTGATATTCAATTCGTTGCAAGATCTACTTTATGTTTTCCCTCTTATTTGCTGATTTCAACTTATCAAGAATGAGCAGTATCCATGGTCAACAGCCAGGTGATTGTTTGTTTAATTTATTTGTTGGTGATTGTTTGTTTATTTTACTGGTTATAAAGCATTCTTGCTAGCCTATATGTTGTTAATCAGTAACTGGCTTCAGAACTGGTTATGTCAAATGCTCAAATTAATCTTGGTCCAGATAGTATGAACAACTATTAGTGGTATCATTATATTAGGGGCATCCATAGCTATCTGCTTCAGGTTACCTATCTCTGTTCTTAATTTTCTATCTTATCCATCAAAAGGGAGTACTGTACAGTCCGGCCTTGGCAACTGAAATTAGCTTGGGTGCTGCTGTCAGCCTTATTATTGCCAACCGAAGGCATAATGCACCTGTGATTAAGATAGGCTGCTCCCTGTCTGCAATTATGCAAGGCAACAGCGGTAAGAAAAAGAGCTCATTTCTTATTTCTTTCATTTTTCAACTGATCTTTGCGAGTTGACAAACAACTTGCCAATTCCAAAGACAACACCAGGTCATTTGAACAAGAAGAAATTTGGATATCAGAACCATCACAAGACGAGCTTTCATCCAAGATGTTCAACACCAGGTAAGCATTTTACATCAGAGTTTCATATTTACACTGCTCACAGCACAACACAAAGAATGTTCAGCAACAGCCGATGAATAGCACTCTTGGTGTGTAGCATCTAACACAATATACACAAGCTGCCAAGCATTTATTATGCAAAACTCGGTTTTAATTTTAACATAACTAGTAAACGTGCGTTCGCGGTTCTTCCACACCCATCACCAGCCTTTGGTCTCGTCTACCTGATGAACATAACTTGAGGCAGTTACACTGCAACATCGGCCGAAGCAGTAGTAGATATGATCTTTGTTGCACTAGCTCCAAAAGCAACACAGGCAACAGTACATTATTTCTTCTCTGCTGCTCTATGGACCTAGTCAAAATTTGCAGGAGGTGCCCAGCCGTTGCTTCATCCGCTGCCCCGCCGCCGCCTTGCATTCCTCCAGCGCTTCCTTCAGCAGCTCCTGGAACTTCTCGACGAAGACGTGCCACTCCTCTGCGCTCATGTCCGACAGCCTGACGAAGCACAGGCTCGATGGGAGCTGCTCGTCTGCGCTCCTGTTCGGGGCATGCATGCTGCTGTTTGAACTAGTTTTTGAACTGGTGGTTCTGTGAAGACTGGGCGTGCTGAACTCAGCAGATGAGAACCGATCGGATGAATGCATGGAAGGCTCCTTTCGATCTTCTTCGTCATCACCGTCCTCGTTCATGCTCTCCACGAGCTTTGTCAGAGGGTTTCTGAAGCTGCCCTTCAAGCCTGAGCAAATGAATCTTGGCGATCGAATCACATCACTGTACCCTCCTAACACATCCATTGAGAACTGGAAATCCATGTCCTCTCCTTGTTCAACACTAGGGGAGAAGGGTTCCCATTCGTCTACTTTCCTCCTGGCTTCCATGCACACAACCTCCAGTTTGCTGGGTTCCTCCTCCATTCCTCTGAATTCCCTGGTCATCATCTCACCTATCTCTGCCAAGCAAAGCCCGAAAGCAGCGGCCTCCTTGAGGAAGATTGTGCATAGAATAAGCACTCGGAGGCAAGCCTCACGTATCATGGGCAGTTCTCCGCGCAGCATTGCAGCATCCCTCATCGGATCAAGTTTGCTAATGTACTCGAGCTCTTCCTCGGAGAACGGGATTGACGCCTGTGCCCAGTGTATCCACTCGAAATAAGGGTCCTCCAAGTTCTCCGGTAAGCACAGCCCATGATCAATTGGGAACAGTTCTGTTTGGCAACCAAAGCGGCCGGTTCCTCCATCAAGCTTCCTCACCAGGACATTGCCACCATGCCTGTCAGTGTTGAAAATCCTGATGTCTAATATGCCGATCCTGTGAACAGCTGCAACCGGGAAGCTCGAAGTGCCGTGGTCACTGGCATCGAAGTCATGAGCGATGAACTGCTGAAATGAAGCAATCTTACTGGTGACCTGCGGCTTATGGTCATGAGCCGGAGTGCCGCCGTTCATCGGACGATTGATATTGAAAACCGAGTGTGTTATCTTCACCAGAGCCGTTGCAGGAACATTTGCGAAGTTTTCATGATCCAACAGGTACGCCGCGACCTCCCTGAACCCTGTCTCCCCTACCCGGACAGACTTCTTCAGTCCCGGCTGGCCAAGCGCTCTCCCGGTGAACCCCTTCGGGTTGTTCGGGGCAAACGGCTCCTCATCTGTCGGCTTGACAATGGCGACTCTGTCGCCCTCATCATTCCGGAAGTAGTAGGAGCCGCCAAGGCCACTGTCGATGGGGACCGGATCCAGCCCGCCCATTATGCCGGCGGCCACGTCGTCGACGAGGCGCCTCACGCTGCCGCTCGACGACCCGAGTATCTCAACCAGGCCGCCGCAGTCCTTCTGCTCGAAGTCCTCGGAGACGGGGCAGAGGCACGGGGTGGAGCAGCTGCGGTGGATGCTGTTGCGGGTGAGCAGCAGCGGCGAGTCGTGGCGGACGGAGGAGAGGTCGTTCTCCAGGACGCGGTCGCCGAAGGTGAGCGAGGTGCCGCCGGTGGGCACGTTGAGGGCGAGCTGCAGCCGGCGCTTGACGGTGTGCGCGTTGTCGCCGCGGTCCAGGTCCATGCCCAGCACGCACCCGGACTCCGTCTGCACGAACACCCGCCGCCTCCCCGCCGGAGGCGGCGAAGGCGAGGGCGACGGCCGCGGCGCCTGGTGGTGGTGGTGCTGCCTGGCCGCCGCGGCCTCATCCCGGCGCGCCCCGGCGCCGAAGAGGCGCCGGAGGAGCAGCGCGGGCACCTGGCTCTTGAGCGTGCCCTCCAGGTTGGGGGACATGGCGGCCGCGGCCGCTCCCTTTCCTCCTCCGCTTGCCGCGCGCGGACGCCGTCAGGGAGAGCAGGGGAAGGCGCGCTCTCGTTGCTATCATCGGATCACGCCTGCCGGCCAACAACAACCAAAAAAACAGAATTTTACACTCCAATCTATGCACCAAACACCTCACAATCGCGTACACTGAATCTCGCCACGAACTAAGCATCAACCGGACTGAATTAATGAAAAAAGAGAGCAATAAGTGGACGAACTCAGATGCGGCGAAGGAGAGGGCGGGAAGTGATTGTCCGCCGAGGTCTCACCATGGAGGAGGGGGCGAGGCGCTGGAGGACGGTGGGGGGATCGGCCGGCGGCGAGGGCGCCGGCCGGGGCGGCGAGGTAGCAGGCTAGCGGCGGAGCAGATCCGCGGTCGTGGTCATGCCGTCCCTCCCTTGCTTGGCCTCTTCTTGCTACTGCGCCCGCATCATCATCACCAACCCGCTGCCCGCCTTGGAGAGGGGTATTCCTCTGTGCTTTTTCTACCTAATCCGAAAAAAGTGATAAGAATTGAATCTTGCCACATAACACCTTGACATACATAATATTCGCACCTGGAACCGCCATACAAAGAGCATGTTACATTTTGCCATTTTGAACCATCCAACTTGGTAATTCCTAGATACATCCATTTGGGGACAAACTTTTCCGGACGAAGGGAGTATTGCATTACTAGTTGCAATTTGGACAAAGTATGCTGTCACTTTCAATCTATTCATCTTCAATCATGGTAGTACAACGATTCAGATCCGTAGACCACCTAGCGACGACTACCAACACTGAAGCGAGCCGAAGGCACGCCGCTGTCATCGCCCTTCCCTCGCTTGAGCCGGGCAAACCTTGTTGTAGACTTGTAGTAGACAGTTGGAAAGTCGTCGTGCTAAGGCCCCATAGAACCAACGCACCAGAACAGTAACCGCCGCGGATGAAGAGTGTAGATCCAAATGATCCAACCTGAAGACACACGAACGAAGATGAACGAAGAACAGATCCGAGCAAATCCACCAAAGACAGATCCGCCGGAGACACACCTCCACACGCCCACCGATGATGCTAGACGCATCACCGGAACGAGGGCTGGGCGGGGAGACCTTTATTCCATCTTCAGGGAGCCGTCGCGGTCTCGCCTTCCTGAGCATGACGCAAAACCAAAAGCTTGACAAAAGATCTTAAAACGGAGCCCTCCCACCGGCAAGGGCCGAGATCCACTCCGCCCCCATGGCCCTAAGGCCACCGGAGATGGGACGGACCAGCGTCGACGCCGGTGGGAGGCAAAGAATCCTAGTTTTTGGGAGGCGGCGGCTGGCTAGTTGGGAGACGACGGCTGGGTCAAGAGATCCTATATTGCGTCAAGAGATCATCTCTTAAATAAAAGAAGACAAGACTTTTCTTCTGATGTCTCTTTCCACTACCTCAACATTTTTCTATGTGACACTCCTTTTTTTAGGGAAACTCTATGTGACACTTCCAAGATAGCCCCGTAGCATCGTTCTAACTTACCTTGTACATGCCCTTAGAGCAACTCTAGCAGACCCTGCAAAATTTCGACCCGCAAAACGCGTTTGCAGTTCGACAAAAGTATCGTTTGCGAGTCGAGAACGAGCGCGGCCGATCAGAAACCATAGATGAAACTGCATAATTTGGAAAAAAAAGGATTCACGGCAGAAATTGCATCATAGTAGTTCATCACATACTACATACCCCCTTGGTCACAAAATTCTTGTCTTAGATTTATCTAGATACGGATGTATCTAACACTAAAATGTGAAAATAGATACATCCATATGTAGACAAATATAAGACAAGAATTTTGGGATGGAGGGAGTATATTACATGATCAAACACTACAAACACTAGTTCATACTACATACTACATCAGTACTAGTACTAGAGGTGGTGGGGATCTCATAGCGGCGAGCTCGCAGCTATGGACGACGCCATGGAGGATCTCAATCCTCCTCGCCGGAGCTGCAGAGATCGATGTACTTCTTCATCTGCTCCTCGCGGATGCGCCGCCACTCGTCGTCCTTCTCCTTGGCGGCGAGATTGGCCGCGATCGCCTGCTGGAACTGGAGGTCTTCGAACTCCTTGTGGAGGAGCTCCCGACGTAAGAAGATCTCGCCGCGGAGGACGAGCCCGCGGGTGTGCCGACGATCGTATTCGTCCGTCTCTCGGACGTGGAAGCTCGGCGGCGGCGAGAGGCCGCGGTTGGTCCACTTCCTCGCCATGCGCTTCCTCGCACCGTTCGACAGGACGCGCCGCTCGCGCTCGGAGTCGGTGCCGCCGCCGGATCTACTCTCGGAGCCGTGTTCGGAGCTCCACATGCGGCCCCACATGGCGGTTGGAGGCGGAAGGGGCTCGCCAGTGGCGAGAAATATGAGGAAGGGAGTGGGGAATTGTGGAGCTCGGCGGCGGCGGGAGGATGGGGTTTCGAGCCGCAAACGCACCGCGAACTCGTAGATATACTGGTCGGGGCGGGTGGTTTGCGTGCCGCGGTAGATATTTTTACGGGCCGGACGAGTATACAGGCTCTGTCCTGACCAGAAATTTGGGTCGAGTCCGCATACTTGCCGGAATTTTGCGGGTTTGCGGATTTTGCGTGGTCTCTCTGCTAGAGTTGCTCCTATAATTTGCTTTCGTTCAGAGAAGACCGGTAAATACGGACGAACCATGAGGGGCCAACCTGAAAAAAGACGATAACTGTACGGGCGTGATGACCCGCGGCCCCCCTGTACCTCGCGTGCCGCGACGCTGCACCGCGCGGGGCAACCCGTGCCCGCCACGCCTCACCGCGAGCGGACGGCGTGGGAGCGAAGGTAGAGCCGGGTCGCGGTTCCCGCCCGCCCGGCTAGCCAGCCGCGTGGAAAGGCCTGGAAGGGGCCGCGGCGGCCGTCCGATGATGAATCACCAGCCGTCCAAACGCTCGAGCACCCACGTACTGAGCGGCGAACAAATGGCGGCGATGTGGATAAGGGCCATTGGCCACAGCCGGATGGCGCGGAGGGTGGGCCCGCAGCCTCGCTGTTTACGAGACTGTCTGGCGTGGGCCGATTCCTATCCGAAAGAGAAAGCTCCTGTTAGTTTCAAAAAAAAAAAGAAAGAAGAGAAAGCTCCTGTTTCTCAAAAAAAAAAAAAGAGAGAGAGAGAAGAGAGAAAGCTCCTGCAACTTCTTCTGCTTGTTCGACTGGCGTTCGTGCTTTTCAGCTGCAGTTGGGACGAACCTGCCACCTCCTGACGGCCTCCAAGTTGCAAATCTGACGGCTCTATCCCGTGGGCACCGTTCACGGTTTAGGAGAATGAATCTCGTCTCGTCTCGTCGTCCTGTATTATTTGTCCATGCGATCTTCTTCTCTTCCTTGTCAGAGAAGCTCGTCGGGTGCTGGCAAATACCACGGGCCATCTTGTTAAAGCCGTTGGCCTTGTTTGACCTACATGGATGGATGGATGGGGGATGGCTCTCTTTGTTTTCTCGAATTCTCGCTCGCCGTCGCAATCTGCATCGTATTCTCTTAGAGCGTCTATAGTCGGTCGGATAGATCGAATCCGACCCCTCAAACGCTCCTCAAACGCCCGCGAGCGCCACTCAATGATGAAACCTCAAATCCATACAATTACATGCAGCATGAAACCTAATCTAAGCGGAGCTCGCCCGTGTCCATGTCCAGCAAGCCGGCTGCGTCTCTCGAAGTGTTGCTCCAGTCGCCGGCAAGGTAGCGTAGGACATGCATGGGACATGCACCGACTCACGGGACTCGAGACGCCGCCGGCTCTCATGCCCTAATGTTCATGGTCGGAGTCCGGAGTCTTCACACTGCCAGTCAATGTGAGGTCGGCAATGGATCCACCGTGTTCAGGGAGGCTGACAAGTCACCACTCACAACGACGCGCACGGCTGCTCCACCCGGGGTTCCAGGCCACTCGCTGAGTGTGCAGCTTGCCCGCCTTTTCTATTAAGAAATGTCGTCAAGGGCTTAGTCTAATTCTGTTTACTACAGTTTGTTCATGTCACAACAACAAAACAATACAATATGGCTGAAATAAAAATTCTTCGCTGAAAATGTTGTTTGCCTTTCTTAGTCTGCCAATGGTACTCTGATGTATGTCTTTTTTTTAAACAAGGCAAAAATTTGCCATTTCATTGATTAAGAAGAAGGTTTAGACAGGCCACAAAGTGGCCAGAAATAAGATTTACTCTCGCGACATTACAATACTCAAATGCTTGGCGCCCGCCAATGCCCAAAGCGACAACTTCTCTTTTATCTTGCTAATGACTACCGTCGTAGGTGCGGAAAACTCTAGCATTGTGCTCCGTCCAAATTTCCCAGGAGATGAGCATCATAAAGCGAAGCAAGTGCCTTGGGGGATTCAAAACAAAGATAAACGTTCCCGGTCCACCATTCCCACACCGAGCCCCTCGCTGACCATGTAGTAGTTTGAATGTGATGCATGCCAAGCCAGTGAAGAATATCGTTCCACACACGAAGGATGAAACGACATTGAAAAAGCAACTGGGCCGCAGATTTTGGACTTTGCTTGCAAAGAGGGCATAGCCTGCAGTTGGGCCACCCACGACGAGCAAGGCGATCTGATGTCCAGATTCTATCTTGAAGTACAAGCCAGGCGAAAAATTTGCACTGTGGAGGAGCCCACACCTTCCACACTGATAGGACCGTGGCTGACGCCGTTAGGCCCTTGAACTGCGCCTTGTAAGCCGAGGAAGCAGAGTACACTCCATCCTTGGTGAACTTCTAGATAATATCCTTCACGTCCTCATCCAGAGTGACCGAGTCAATCTTCTCCCAAAGTGTGGTAAACTGGTGGACATGGTCGACTGTGAGACCGTTAGAGAAGTCAATATGAGAGATTCAAGTGTTGTTTGTTAAAGCCTGTTTGACCGAGCAGTTTTTCCTTTGGGAGAGGTTGAAGATGCCAGGCGCGAGGTCACGCGGGCGCATGCCATCAAGCCAGGAGGAGTTACAGAACTTGGCCACATGCCCATTGCCAACAGAGACGGAAGTGGCGTCTGTCTTCATCAATGCATGGCGTACCCATACCAATCCACGGTCTTGCGGGCTCTTCCCACATGAACCAAATATTCAAAGAAGAAATACGAGGCTGTAAATAATCATGCATATAAGAGATCAAAGAAGACCCAAATAATATTCATGGATATAGATCTGATCATAAACTCAAAGTTCATCGGATCCCAACAAACACACCGCAAAAAGAGTTACATCAAATAGATCCCCAAGAGACCATTGTGTTGAAAATCAAGAGAGAGAGAGAGAGAGAGAGAGAGAGAGAGAGAGAGAGAGAGAGAGAGAGAGAGAAAGCCATCTAGCTACTGCCTACGGACCCGTAGGTCTATGATGAACTACTCATGCATCATCGGAGAGGCACCAATGAGGATGATGAACCCCTCCGTGATGGTGTCTAGATTGAGTCTCATGGTTTTGGAACTTGCGGCGGCTGTAATTGTATTTCGTCGACTCCCCCAGGGTTTCTGGAATATTGGGGTATTTATAGAGCAAAGAGGTGGTGCGGGAGGCCACCGAGGTAGGCACAACCCACCAGGGTGCGCCATGGGGGTTGTGCTCCCATTGGGCCTCCCACCTGATATTTTTTGGCCCATCTTGTGTCTTCTGGTCCAAAAAAATTCTCCAAAAAGTTTCGCTGCTTTTTGACTCCGTTTGGTACTAATATTCTGTGAGGTAAAAAAACAAGCAAAAAACAGCAACTGGCACTGTGCATTATGTCAATAGGTTAGTCCCAAAAAAGATATAAAGTTGCTGTAAAATGATTGTAAAACATCCAAGAATGATAATATAACAACATGAAATAATAAAAAATTGCAGATACGTAGGAGACGTATTAGAACCTTGCAGTAGCTCAGAGGTTGGAACTCGGGGCGAGGGGACGGTGATGCTGTGGTGTGTTTCTTTGGAGAGGAGCGACCTCTCTTTTATAGGCACAGGAGAAGGCGGCGAACATGGGAGGTGAAGAAAAGAGGGACACGAAGCGAACAGCCTGCAGCCGAAGAGAACTCAATTTAATAACTTATTACAACTCTGAACTTTTTTTGCGTTCAGATGCACCATTCAAAGCCACGTCATCAACTTTCAACCCTTTCTGACATATATGTCTGAAATAATCACTGAAAAATCTATTTTTAAAGTTAAGTTATTCACGAACTAGTGATTCACACAAATTTCAAATAATTCAAATTTAAACTATTCATTTTTTTCGGAAATGTTAACGCCCACACATGTGGGCGTTAGGCATCTCAGCCACACGCCTCCATCGCCGTCCAGCACTATCTACACGAATTTTGGCACGTTTGGGCTGATTTTGTTTGCCACGTAGGACAAGGCGCGTGTGTGGTGTGTGACATAGTTCGCCCACACGCCGGTTGCCTCCCCGCGGCCAGCGGTTGCCACTCGGGGGTGTGTGGTGGAACTGCTATGCGTCCGCACGCGACGCCTGTTTGTTGTTGACGTCAAACATGTCGCGCACTTCGCCCCCCTCCATCACGGTTCCATTTACTCCTCCCATCACTTACCCGCACAACACACCCCGTAGTTCAGAAGATTGGAGGAGAAAGTGAGAGGAGAAGGCGACGGCAGAGGCGGAAGAGTCGACGACATTCGCGGCCATCGGTGGGGCTCGCCGGACCAGAGCATCTTCGCCGGAGTGCCTGCAGGTTGAAGGTAATGCTCCCTCCCTCAATCGAAATCCTGCCAGCATTTCTCCCTTCCCCTCCGTGGTTGAAGCTTCGCTTGAGATTCGTCGAGATTCAGTCGGGCTCGCCATGCGCCGGCGTTCCCGCCGGCGGCGGAGACTTGCGCTTGCCGTTTTCGGTGGCATTGAGCAGTTTCGTCGCCGCCGCGGGAGCGGTCACACCGGTGTGGTTCGTTTTGTCCGGAGCCAAATGCTGGTTGTGCTTTGGAATTAGGCCGTCGTTTTTCTGTCCGATAGTTGCTCATCGCCTCGGAACGCTATTTTGCGATCAATGTAGTGAGAATTTTGTTGATGAACTTCAAGTTATGGTAGTTGCCATTGAACCCTAGATCTAGGTAGTTGTTTTCAAAGCGCAGTAGGAATGCGAACGCGGTAGTTTCAGTAACTATCTGCACCGTATGGCAAATAATTTCCTGATCGACTGTGATAGTTGCCACAAATACGTTTTCCATGTGGCAACTAATTTCACGCACATGCTATTGCTGTTGCCACGCTGCAGGCATGGTAAAATATAGTAAATATGTAGACATGGCAGTTTCAGCAACTGTGTGCAGTGAATGGCAACTAACTCCCACATCAGTTGTGGTAGTTGCCACATATATGCTTTTTCACGCGGCAAGTATTTTATGTGAAAACAGTATGTCTGTTGCCATGTTGTAGGCAGGATAATATGGCAAATTAACTGCACTACAAACCCAAATTGCGTGTGTTTGCCACGATGACATACGGCAACTGACAAAATAATATGTCATGGTAAGGTGTAGTAAATTTGTAGTCATGGTAGTTTCAGCATCTGTGTGCACTGGATGGCAACTAACTTCCACATCAGTTGTGGCAGTTGCCACATATATGCTTTTTCATGTGGCAACTATTTTCTGTGAACACTGTATGGCTGTTGCCATGTTGTAGGCAGGACAATGTGGCAAATTAACTGTATTACACACCCAAGTTGTGTGTGTTTTGCCACGCTGACTTGCGGCAACTGACAAAATAATATGGCATGGTGAAGTGTAGTAAATAGGTAGTCATGGCAAATTCACCAACCAACTATGTGCACTGGTTGGCAACTAACTTCCACATCAAATGTGTCAGTTGCCACATATATGTTTTCCATGTGGCAAGTATTTCAGTGAACATAGTATGTCTGTTGCCATGTTATAGGAAGGATATTTTTGTGACAAATTAACTGTACCACAGACCCAAATTTGTGTTTTGATATGCTGACTTGTGATATCTGAACACATTTGGCTGTGCTAAGTGCTAACCAATTTTTTAGTATGAGGTCAGTGTGTGCATTTCAATTACAGGTTGTTCAGCAGATGTTTTCAACAATATTTTTGAATTTGTGTTCCTTTTTTAAAATGTCAATTTGAATCTAGCATATTCTACCTTTCAACACATGGCAACTTGTTTTTTTAATGAGGACAGGGTGTGAGTTGCCACATTTTATGGTTTGTGCAGTGGAAGAGTTGTGCCTTTCTTTCGTAGTATCTTGTGCTAACATGGCAACTTCAACATTTTTGTTTAAAGTTCAGTACGATCTGTACATTTTTGAGATGAAGTCAATGTGTTTAATTGCCACATTTATGTCTTCGACAATCATAAGTGTGCATGTGTGCTCATACGATATTTTTTTGCCTTTACTATTTGCCATTTCAATTGAGCCCATGTGGCAAGCACATTTTTGTTATGTGGCAACTGCTTACTACATACACTTCATTCCCACCCTGACAATTTGGTTTGTTCTTACCTCAGAAGAATGGCTCGCGGCGATCATCAAAACGACGATGATGATTTCGTGGATGTACCTCAGCATAATCGGGCAACTGGACGTCGAAAAGACGGCGATGAGGTAACTGTCCACCCCCTCCCCCCACCCCTCCATATGTTTTTGGATACCACATCGAGCTAGCAATCGTCCGTTAGGAACTAAATTTTTCATGATGAGTGAAAACATGACAACAAATGATCATTTGTTTGTTTTTGTAGAAGAAGAAACGTACTCGCAATAGCGCTTCGTAGGAACGCCTGACTTCATTGACTGAGGGATTTACCGACAATCAGAAGGGAGCTGCTGCTGAGATGGGTATGTAGGTTCCGATGGATGTTCGATGCATGAATCTTGTGAACCCTGTATGCGACTGGCTTGGTGAGGTTTACGACCCCGCCTCGAGGGAATTTGTGATTCCGGGACGTGGAAGACTGCCGTTGGATGAGGAATCCGTGTTCTGCACTCTGGGTGTGCCCCGTGGAGAGATCAAAGTCCCGTATGAGGTCAATAATAAGATCGAGGGGACGTTGTTTCCCTGTTTGTTTCCTGGGTTGGAATCCATGCCGAATACCACTTTCCTGGCAGATTCGCTGCAGGCCATGACAACCCATGGCGAGGTTTTTAAGATGAAGCTACTCATGTACCTCATCTCAGTTGTTTTTGTGCCGACCACTTCTCTTCGCCCAAGCAACAAATGCTTCCCCATCCTGGTGAATGATCTATCTCTTCTCCATCATTTTCTTTTAATCTTTTTTTGGCTCCGATGTCATGTGTAAGCTAGGCACTCCCAGTTTTGTTGATGTTTTTTCATTTGATTTTCTGATGCAGCAACTTCTTGTCCTGAAATTTGTGTCGTGCAGGCAAAACTGAAAGATGTGAAAAAGATGAATTGGTGTAAGTTCATTGCGGACTTCCTGCACGATGCATTCTCGAACAAGATGTACCAGAAGGGTTGTCGACTACATTTAATGGTATTTTTTTACCAGTGCTTTTTGTGAACATTCTTTAACATCGTTATTTATTCATGGCAACCATGATGGTGTCATTGTGGCAACTAACATCATAACAAGATGGCAACTGCCATCATACCATCATGACAAATGGCAACTTACTGCTGCTTCTTGTTTTGTGCATAGGCGAGGGCACCTGTCGAGCATCTAATTGGGCAGTTTGCATCCGGAATGACCAGCTTGCTCGGGAAGTTGGTTGAAGGTTGGACGTCCCTCAATGGCTTTGACAGAGATGCGGTCGCGAGGCAGTTCACAGCATTTGTTCCAGAACATACACATCGACCAACTGGTTGCCATGTGATACGTCCATTTTGCATCATGCTTTTATATCAATATTTATTGCATTATGGGCTGTTATTACACATTATATCTCAATACTTATGGCTATTCTCTCTTATTTTACAAGGTTTACCATGAAGAGGGGGAATGCCGGCAACTGGAATTCTGGCTGAAAAAGGAGCAAACGTTGGAAACCTATTCTGCACAACTCCAAAAGTCCTGAAACTCCATGAAACCACCTTTTGGATTTATTAAGAATTTATGAGCGAAAGAAATAGGCCAGGGGGTCCACACCCTGTCCAGGAGACAGGGGGCGCACCCCCTATCTCCTGGGCCCCCTGGTGGGCTTCCGGCGACCATCTTCTGCTATATGAAGGGTTTTGTCCTAGAAAAATTCGTGGGCAAGCTTACGGGACGAAACTCCGCCGCCACGAGGCGGAACCTTCGCGGAATCAATCTAGGGCTCTGGCGGAGCCGTTCTGTCGGGGACACTTCCCTCCGGGAGGGGGAAATCATCACCAACGTCATCACCAACGATCCTCGCATCGGGAGGGGGTCAATCTCCATCAACATCTTCACCAGCACCATCTCCTCTCAAACCCTAGTTCATCTCTTGTATCCAATCTTGTATCCAAAACCACAAATTGGTACCTGTTGGTTGCTAGTAGTGTTGATTACTCCTTGTAGTTGATACTTATTGGTTTACTTGGTGGAAGATTATATGTTCAGATCCTTAATGCATATTATTACACCTCCGATTATGAACATGATTATGCTTTGTGAGTAGTTACTTTAGTTCCTGAGGACATGGGTGAAGTCTTGCTATTAGTAGTCATGTGAATTTGGTATTCGTTCGATATTTTGATGAGATGTATGTTGTCTCTCCTCTAGTGGTGTTATGTGAACGTCGACTACATGACACTTCACCATTATTTGGGCCTAGAGGAGGGCATAGGGAAGTAATAAGTAGATGATGGGTTGCTAGAGTGACAGAAGCTTAAACCCTAGTTTATGCGTTGCTTTGTTAGGGGTTGATATGGACCCATATGTTTAATGCTGTGGTTAGGTTTACCTTAATACTCCTTTTTGTAGTTGCGGATGCTTGCAATAGGGGTTAATCATAAGTGGGATGCTTGTCCAAGTTAGGGCAGTAACCAAGTGCCGGTCCACCCACATATCAAATTATCAAAGTACCAAACGCGAATCTTATGAACGTGATGAAACTAGCTTGACGATAATTCCCAATGTGTCCTCGGGAGCTCCTTCATTATTATTAGAATTTGTCCAGGCTTATCCTTTGCTACGTAAAGGATTGGGCCACCTTGCTGCACCTTATTTACTTTATTTACTTTTGCTCGTTACTATTTACCTTATCACAAAACTATCTATTACCTACTATTTCAGTGCTTGCAGAGAAAACCTTACTGAAAATCGCTTATCATTTCCTTCTGCTCCTCGTTGGGTTCGACACTCTTACTTATCGAAAGGACTACGATAGATCCCCTACACGTGTGGGTCATCAAGACTCTTTTCTGGCGCCGTTGCCGCGGAGCGTAGCGCTCTTGGTGAGTGGAACTTGGTAAGGAAACAATTATATAGTGTGCTGAAATTTTCTGTTACTTGTCATTATGGAAACTAATCCTTTGAGTGGCTTGTTTGGGGGTATCTTCACCCTAACCAGGGGAGCAAAGAGATGCTCCTCAACCTACTGAACTTTATGAAAATATTCACTTTGAGATTCCTTCGGGTGT
This sequence comes from Triticum dicoccoides, assembly GCF_002162155.2. Lineage (NCBI taxonomy): Eukaryota > Viridiplantae > Streptophyta > Magnoliopsida > Poales > Poaceae > Triticum > Triticum dicoccoides. Next base: position 779,357,385 of record NC_041383.1, read on the forward strand.
GATAGAAAAACTGCTAGCTAATCCTTTTGCAGGAGACGGAACTTTGCATCCCGACTTACACCTTATCTTTGTGGATGAAGTTTGTGGATTATTTAAGCTTGCAGGTATTCCCGATGATGTTGTCAAAAGGAAGGTCTTCCCTTTATCTTTGAAGGGAGATGCAATGACATGGTATAGGCTATGTGATGATACGAGATCTTGGAATTATAAGCGTTTGAAATTGGAATTTCACCAAAAGTTCTATCCTATGCATCTTGTTCACCGTGATCGTAATTACATATATAATTTCTGGCCTCGCAAAGGAGAAAGCATCGCTCAAGCTTGGGGGAGGCTTAAGTCAATGTTATATTCATGCCCCAATCATGAGCTCTCTCGGGAAATGATTATTCAGAATTTTTATGCTCGGCTTTCTCTTGATAATCGCAACCTGCTCGATACTTCCTGTGCTGGTTCTTATATGCTGAAGACTATTGATTTCAAATGGGACTTATTGGAAAGAATTAAACGCAACTCTGAAGATTGGGGTTCCGATGATGGTAAGGAGTCAGGTATGACACCTAAGTTTGATTGTGTTAAATCTTTTATGGATACCGATGCTTTCCGTGGATTTAGCTCTAAGTATGGACTTGACTCTGAGATAGTAGCTACTTTTTGTGAAACTTTTGCTGCACACGTTGATCTCCTTAAAGAGAAGTGGTTTAAATATAATCCTCCTGTTGAAGTGAAAGTAGTTGCACCTATTACAGTCGAATAAAAGACTATTACTTATAGTGATCCTATTATTCCTACTACTTATGTCGAAAAACCTCCTTTTCCTGTTAGGATAAAAGATCATGTTAAAGCTTCGACTGTTGTTCGTAAGAGTAATACTATGACTTATACACCTCCTGAGCAAATTAATGTTGAACCTAGTATTGCTATGATTAAAGATCTCTTGGATGAAGACTTAGATGGGCATGTTATTTCTTTCGTGGGTGAAGCTGCTAATATTGCTAGACCCGATACTAAGACACATAGACCTGTTGTAGGCACGCCTGTTATTTCTGTTAAAATAGGAGATCATTGTTATCATGGCTTATGTGATATGGGTGCCAGTGCTAATGCTATACCTTACGATCTTTATAAAGAAATTATGCACGATATTGCACCTGCAGAATTAGAAGACATTGATGTTACTATTAAGCTTGCTAATAGGGACACCATTAAACCTATTGGGATTGTTAGAGATGTTGAAGTCTTGTGTGGAAAGATTAAATACCCTGCTGATTTTCTTGTTCTTGCTTCCCCACAAGATAATTTTTGTCCCATTATTTTTGGTAGACCTTTCTTGCATACTGCTAGTGCTAAGATTGATTGTGAAAAGAATATCGTCACTGTTGGTATAGATGGTATGTCTCATGAGTTTAATTTCGCTAAGTTTAGTAGACAACCTCGTGAAAAGGAACCATCTAGTAAGGATGAGATTATTGGTCTTGCTTCTATTGTTGTTCCTCCAACTGATCCGTTAGAACAATATTTGCTAGACCATGAAAACGATATGTTTATGAAGGAAAGAGAAGAAATAGATGAAGTGTTCCTTAAACAAGAACCTATGCTAAAACATAATCTTCCCGTTGAAATTCTTGGGGATCCCCCTCCACCCAAGGGTGATCCCGTGTTCGAACTCAAACCATTACCTGATAATCTCAAGTATGCTTATCTTGATGAAAAAGAAATATATCCTGTTATTATTAGTGCTAACCTTTCAGAGAAAGAAGAAGAAAGATTATTGAAAACTCTGAAGAAGCACCGAGCTGCTATTGGATATACTCTGGATGATCTTAAGGGCATTAGTCCCACATTATGTCAACACAAAATTTCAGTGGAGAAAGATGCCAAACCTGTTAGAGATCCTCAAAGACGATTAAACCCCAAAATGAAGGAAGTGGTAAGAAAGGAGATTCTAAAACTCCTTAAGGCAGGTATTATTTATCCCGTTGCTAATAGTGAACGGGTAAGCCCTGTCCATTGTGTCCCTAAAAAGGGAGGTATTAATGTTGTTCCTAATGATAAAGATGAATTGATCCCGCAAAGAATTATTACAGGCTATAGGATGGTAATTGATTTCCACAAGTTAAATAAAGCTACTAAGAAAGATCATTACCCTTTACCTTTTATTGATCAAATGCTAGAAAGGCTATCCAAACACACACACTTTTGCTTTCTAGATGGTTATTCTGGTTTCTCTCAAATACCTGTGTCAGCGGGGGATCAATCTAAAACTACTTTTACTTGCCCTTTTGGTACTTTTGCTTATAGACGTATGCCTTTTGGTTTATGTAATGCACCTGCTACCTTTCAAAGATGCATGATGGCTATATTTTCTGATTTTTGTGAAAAGATTTGTGAGGTATTCATGGATTATTTCTCCGTCTATGGATCCTATTTTGATGATTGTTTGAGCAACCTTGATCGAGTTTTGCAGAGATGCGAAGACACTAGTCTCGTTCTAAATTGGGAAAAGTGTCACTTTATGGTTAATGAAGGCATTGTATTGGGGCACAAGATCTCCGAAAGGGGTATTGAAGTTGATAAAGCCAAAGTTGATGCTATTGAAAAGATGCCATGTCCCAAGGACATAAAAGGTATAAGAAGTTTTCTTGGTCATGCCGGTTTTTATAGGAGGTTCATTAAGGACTTTTCTAAAATCTCCAGGCCTCTGACTAATTTATTGCAAAAAGATATTCCTTTTTTCTTTGATGATGATTGTGTAGATGCATTTGAAACACTTAAGAAAGCTTTGATCACAACACCTATTGTGCAGCCACCTGATTGGAATTTGCCTTTTGAAATTATGTGTGATGCTAGTGATTATGCTGTAGGTGCTGTTCTAGGGCAAAGAGTCGATAAGAAATTAAATGTTATCCATTATGCTAGCAAGACTCTTGATTCTGCCCAGAGAAATTATGCTACTACTGAAAAAGAGTTCTTAGCAGTTGTGTTTGCTTGTGATAAGTTTAGACCTTATATTGTTGATTCCAAAGTTACTATTCACACTGATCATGCTGCTATTAAATATCTCATGGAGAAGAAAGATGCTAAGCCTAGACTCATTAGATGGGTTCTCTTGCTCCAAGAATTTGACTTGCATATTATTGATAGAAAGGGAGCTGAGAACCCCGTTGCAGACAACTTGTCTAGGTTAGAGAATGTTCTTGATGACCCACTGCCTATTAATGATAGCTTTCCTGATGAACAATTAGCGGTTGTCAATGCTTCTCGTACTGCTCCTTGGTATGCTGACTATGCTAATTACATTGTTGCTAAATATATACCGCCTAGTTTCACATACCAGCAAAAGAAAAAGTTCTTTTATGATTTAAGACATTACTTCTGGGATGATCCACACCTTTATAAAGAAGGAGTAGATGGTATTATTAGACATTGTGTGCCTGAGCATGAACAGGAACAAATCCTACGCAAATGTCACTCCGAATCCTATGGAGGACACCACGCTGGAGATAAAACTGCACACAAGGTACTACAATCTGGTTTTTATTGGCCTACTCTTTTCAAAGATGCTCGTAAGTTTTTCGTATCTTGCGATGAATGCCAAAGAATAGGTAACATCAGTAGACGTCAAGAAATGCCTATGAATTATTCTCTTGTTATTGAACCGTTTGATGTTTGGGGCTTTGATTATATGGGACCTTTTCCTGCCTCCAATGGTTATACACATATTTTAGTTGCTGTTGATTACGTTACTAAGTGGGTAGAAGCTATTCCAACTAGTAGTGTTGATCATAACACTTCTATTAAAATGCTTAAAGAAGTTATTTTTCCGAGGTTTGGAGTCCCTAGATATCTTATGACTGATGGTGGTTCACACTTTATTCATGGTGCTTTCTGTAAGATGCTTGCTAAGTACGATGTCAATCATAGAATTGCATCTCCTTATCACCCGCAGTCTAGTGGTCAAGTAGAGTTGAGCAATATAGAGCTCAAATTAATTTTGGAAAAGACTGTGAATAGATCTAGAAAGAATTGGTCCAAAAAACTTGATGATGCATTATGGGCCTATAGAACTGCATACAAAAATCCTATGGGTATGTCTCCATATAAGATGGTTTATGGAAAAGCATGTCATTTACCTCTTGAACTTGAACATAAAGCATATTGGGCTATTAAAGAGCTCAATTATGACTTCAAACTTGCCGGTGAGAAGAGGTTGTTTGATATTAGCTTACCTGATGAATGGAGAACCCAAGCTTATGAGAATGCCAAGCTCTTCAAAGAAAAAGTCAAACGCTGGCATGATAAGATGATACAAAAACGTGAGTTTAGCGTAGGAGATTATGTGTTATTATTCAACTCTCGTTTAAGATTTTTTTGCAGGAAAACTTCTCTTAAAATGGGAAGGTCCCTACGTTGTTGAGGAGGTCTATCGTTCTGGTGCTATAAAAATTAACAACTTTGAAGGCACAAATTCGAGGGTGGTTAATGGTCAAAGAATCAAGCATTATATTTCAGGTAACCCTATCAATGTTGAAACTAATATTATTGAAACCATAAACCCAGAGGAGTACATAAGAGACACTTTCCAGAACGTTCCAAACTCCGAAAAGGCATAGGTATGTGGCACGATAAGTATACCGACTCCAAAACAACTCTAATGGCAATTTTTATTAGTTTTGGATTATTTAAGAATTTTAGGAAGAAAGAAGTAGTCCGAAAGGGACACGAGGCTCCCACGAGAGAGGTAGTCCGAAAGGGACACGAGGCTCCCACCGTATCACGCACATATCCTTTGTTTTCATTTCGAGCTGTTCCTGTTGCAGATTTGGAACAAGATGTCGTCCCAAGATTCGGAGGGAGAGAGTTATATAGCTGATTATATTGCAAATCCAAAAATATATGCAGATGTGGAACATTATGGCTGGACCACAGAGGAAGAAGAAGACTATGATCCAAAGAGGAAGGAGGAGACAAGCTCCGATGAAGAGGATGATCCACTACCTCAACCTGGTGATATGCATGTGGAGTTCAAGAAGTCAAGCCTCACTAAGGTCCAATCTATCCCACCACGTTTTTTGCAGGACAACAAGGCAGCACTATGCAAAAAGATAATGAAACTTGAGCTCGAGAATGAAGATCTGAGGGAGGAAAACTTTAGCCTCAGACGCAAGCTAGAGAAGAAAAATGCAACAATTCCCACTCCATCACCTCCGAAGAAATAATTACTTGGGTATGGGCACTCCCCTTGGCAACTTCCAAGCTTGGGGGAGGTGCCCCGGTATTGTATCACCATCACACTCCTATCTTTACCGCTTTATTTAGTTTGATCCTTTTAGTAGTATCTTGATCTAGTAGATTGAAGTTTTGATATCAAGTAGTTTTGAGTTTTGCTTTGTGATCTCTTTTTGTAAGCGAGTCCATGTGCTATCTATAATAAAGATTAGTGTTGATTCAAGGGATTTGATATGTTGCTATGATCTGGAGAAAGTAGAAAGAATAAAAGAGTTCATATTGATCTTATGGATAGTGATAACTTCTCACATAGAAAGTATGAGGCATAAAAATTGTTGAGAGTTGATGAACGTAGCCTTGGTCATCGTTGCAATTAATAGGAAGTGATAAGGAAAGAGGGGTTCACATATAAATATATTATCTTGGACATCTTTTATGATTGTGAAGCACTCATTAAGTATGACATGCTAAAAGAGTTGATGTTGGACAAGGAAGACAACGTAATGGTTTATGTTTTCCGACATCTCAGTTAAAGTATATTGTCATTGACCTTCTGTACATGCTGAGCTTGCCTTTCCCCCTCATGCTAGCCAAAACTCCTTGCACCAAGTAGAGATACTACTTGTGCTTCCAAATTTCCTTAAACCCAGTTTTGCCATGAGAGTCCACCATACCTACCTATGGATTGAGTAAGATCCTTCAAGTAAGTTGTCATCGGTGCAAGCAATAAAAATTGCTCTCTAAATATGAATGACTTATTAGTGCAGAGAAAATTAGCTTTGTACGAACTTGTTGTGGAAGTAATAAAAGCGACGGAGTGCATAATAAAGGTCCACATACAAGGGGCAATACAAAGTGACGTTCTTTTGCATTAAGATTTCGTGTATCCAACCCAAAAAGCGCATGACAACCTCTGCTTCCCTCTGCGAAGGGCCTATCTTTTACTTTATGTTTTTGCTTTATGCTTGAGTCAAGGTGATCCTCACCTTTCCACTTTTTCATTTTATCCTTTGGCAAGCTCCTCGTGTTTGAAAGGTCATGATACTTATATCAAATTGAATGTAAGTTGGCATAGGCTATTATTGTTGACATCACCTAAAGGTGAATATGTTAGGAGGGAACACAATAAGCCCCTATCTTTCTCAGTGTCCGGCTAAAACTCTATAACCACAAGTATTGCGTGAGTGTTAACAATTGTGGGGGACTACGAGATAGTTGAGTATGTGATCTTGCTGAAAAGCTCTATTATTGACTCTTTCTGATGTTACGATAAATTGCAATTGCTTCAATGACTGAGATTATAGTTTGTTAGTTCCTAAGGAAGTTTATGAACCATACTTGACATTGTGAATTGCTTATTACTTGAACATAGGAAATCATATGACAAAATCTATATATGTTGCTATTATTAGAATGATCATGATGCCCTCATGTCCGTATTTTATTTTTATCGACACCTCTTTCTCTAAACATGTGGATATATTTCTCGATCTCGGTTTCCGCTTGAGGACAAGCGAGGTCTAAGCTTGGGGGAGTTGATACATCCATTTTGGCTTTTATATCAATATTTATTGCATTATGGGCTGTTATTACACATTATATCTCAATACTTATGGCTATTCTCTCTTATTTTACAAGGTTTACCATGAAGAGGGGGAATGCCGGCAGCTGGAATTCTGGCTGAAAAAGGAGCAAACGTTGGAAACCTATTCTGCACAACTCCAAAAGTCCTGAAACTCCACGAAACCAGTTTTTGGATTTATTAAGAATTTATGAGCGAAAGAAATAGGGCAGGGGGCCCACACCCTGCCCAGGAGACAAGGGGGCGCGCCCCCCCTATAGGGCGCCCCCTATCTCCTGGGCCCCCTGGTGGGCTTTCGGCGACCATCTTCTGCTATATGAAGGGTTTTGTCCTAGAAAAATTCGTGGGCAAGCTTACAGGACGAAACTCCGCCGCCACGAGGCGGAACCTTGGCGGAATCAATCTAGGGCTCTGGCGGAGCTGTTCTGCCGGGGACACTTCCCTCCGGGAGGGGGAAATCATCACCAACGTCATCACCAACGATCCTCTCATCGGGAGGGGGTCAATCTCCATCAACATCTTCACCAGCACCATCTCCTCTCAAACCCTAGTTCATCTCTTGTATCCAATCTTGTATCCAAAACCACAAATTGGTACCTGTGGGTTGCTAGTAGTGTTGATTACTCCTTGTAGTTGATACTTATTGGTTTACTTGGTGGAAGATTATATGTTCAGATCCTTAATGCATATTATTACACCTCTAATTATGAACATGATTATGTTTTGTGAGTAGTTACTTTAGTTCCTGAGGACATGGGTGAAGTCTTGCTATTAGTAGTCATGTGAATTTGGTATTCGTTCGATATTTTGATGAGATGTATGTTGTCTCTCCTCTAGTGGTGTTATGTGAACGTCGACTACATGACACTTCACCATTATTTGGGCCTAGAGGAGGGCATAGGGAAGTAATAAGTAGATGATGGGTTGCTAGAGTGACAGAAGCTTAAACCCTAGTTTATGCGTTGCTTCGTTAGGGGTTGATTTGGACCCATATGTTTAATGCTGTGGTTAGGTTTACCTTAACACTCCTTTTTGTAGTTGCGGATGCTTGCAATAGGGGTTAATCATAAGTGGGATGCTTGTCCAAGTTAGGGCAGTACCCAAGTGTCGGTCCACCCACATATCAAATTATCAAAGTACCGAACGCGAATCTTATGAACGTGATGAAACTAGCTTGACGATAATACCCAATGTGTCCTCAGGAGCTCCTTCATTATTATTAGAATTTGTCCAGGCTTATCCTTTGCTACATAAAGGATTAGGCCACCTTGCTGCACCTTATTTACTTTATTTACTTTTGCTTGTTACTATTTACCTTATCACAAAACTATCTATTACCTACTATTTCAGTGCTTGCAGAGAAAACCTTACTGAAAACCGCTTATCATTTCCTTCTGCTCCTCGTTGGTTTCGACACTCTTACTTATCGAAAGGACTACGATAGGTCCCCTACACTTGTGGGTCATCACCATGGTAGGTATGACTACAACAGTTCTCAAGAGCTCCCTGATACACAAGATGAACTAGATGGAGACGTTGCTCTCAACAAGGACGATGACGACGACATGGAGAACGTGGAGCGCGACACCGACGATGATGAACATGTTGAAATTCGTGAAGGCGGCAAGAAGGGCAAGGCTGCAACAGATGCCCCCCCATCGGAGAAAGTCAAAGAACATACAGCTGCGAGAGGAAAGGGGGTGTCGCCATCCAAGAGGGGGAGGGCACCAGAGGATGTTGGCCAGGGCTCTCCTGGCAAGAGGTCTAGGACCGATCCTGTAGCTGCTAGGAGGAGGTTCGACTTATATTTTTTAGTGTTTTGTTTTGCCTGTCTTGTTGAACAGACTGACCCCTTTTTTTAATTTGCTTTTGGTAAGCGTGGCAATGATTTTCGTGTCTGGCCCTTGGCATCTTTTGTTGCCACTTTTTCTTATATGTGCAGTGAGGCTTCAGCTGGTGGACGAGCAGTTTTGAAGAAACAAGCACCAACGCCAACCCGTGCTTCTGCTCGATTGAAAAAGGGTGCCCCATTGCTGGTGACACCCTTTGCACCAGGTCATCTCCTCGTACGACGACGTCCAACACCGGGGATCCTGTCGTGTTGCCAGACTTGAGGAAGTCGGTCAAGAAGTAGGTTATCCCTGTTCTTTTTCATTGCCACAGTTCTATGTTTTCGCTTTTTTAATGGAGCTGTTTAGCTTGCCACATGGGTTAATGCCATCAGTCCCACATGGCAACTGCTGGTTTTTCCAATCATGTCTCTCTTTTTTCAACTGCATGGCAACCCCTGCTTGTTTTTGCATCGCAACTACTATCTAGGCCAAATCACAGCTCTTAATGCACCTACATGGCAACTACCATCTTTCCATTAGCTTGTGTGGTCATCAATATCTAGTTTTGAAACTACAGCCCTGGCACATCAAACATTTTTTCCTTTTTTTTAAAGATGGCTGCCATGGCAACACCTACTTGTTCTGCATGGCAACTGCTACCTTTGCCGTATGGCAACTCTTTTTCCACCTACATGGCAACTACCCAGCTTCTTCAGTGGCTTGTGTGCTCACCCATAACTAGCTTTTTAAATGAAAACCCTGGCACTTCACACATTTCATTCATTTTTTAGATGGTTTCAATTACAAATTTTCTTTGTTCATTTTATTAATACTTTCCATGTGCTTTTTCTTTGCAGGGTGAAGAAGACTACTACACGTGCGACCACTCATATCATCAGGGACCCACTCGAACGCCTTCATTCAAAGCTGTCGACAGGTGGCAACTCAGATGTTCACGAGGCGCCAGTCGACAAAACTACTGCTGCACCGTCAACTGTTCCCACTAGCTCTAACGCAAGTGGACGACCATCTCCGCCGGTTGCAGATGTGCAGGCTACAACAATAGGCGTCCGTACATCTGGGAGTGACGAGTCGGTATCAGCCAGGACTACTAAAATATTGCCCACCCTGTTGGCAATGAAAGATGCTGCCGTGAGCCATGCCACCCGATCAACAAGTGTTGAAGTGGATGCCCCCAAGACCAACCTAAGCAAGGAAGATTCCTGCTCATCTGACACGGATTCCAAGCGTGTGCATGGTGGCACTCCTGTGTCCACGGCAGAAGCTGCTAAGGCGACAGTTCACAACGATATGCCATCCACAGGTGAGAGTCTTGGCACAACAGCTCCAGTTCCTGTTGGTGCAGAGGTTGCTAAGGCGACCGTTTCGCAAGCTGGTCTTCCGCCTAGGCGTCGTAGACCACGCAAGCAATCAACAGACATACCCAACGCACCGGTTGTAGCTAGGAGCAGCGTAGATGACTCTGGTTATGTTCCTGCATCCACACTATTCCCACCACCTGCCACAAGCAATGTTACGGAGAAACCGGTAGACCAGAGTACAACTGAGCCAGGTGTCAAGCCGGGCATAATTGATGGAGGTGAACGTCCAGAGCAGTCTACGTCTTTACTCGCCGTGGAGAACCCCAGCTTAAATTTGCGCACTTCTAAGCTCCAGTCAACATTGGTGTCCCCTACAGCCCCAACAAGAGGATTGTCAACAAATCTACGACCGTCACCGCTGACAGCACACCCCGCCCTACGAATAAGCCTAATGATTCTACAACGGGCGATACAAAAATGTTTGTCGATCTTTCACCCTTGGATTCTGCCTCGGAAATTGTTCGCGGTGCGGCCAGTAGGCAGGAGAGGCACCCAATGGCCTTCACCCCACCGAGCGTTAGCCTTGGCATCAGTCCAAATCAACCAGTGGTGCAAGATCCTACACCAGTTGCTTTTGCTTTCCCGGCAGGCATGACTGCAATGATGGCGCAACCAATGGTCGAGGGTAGGAAGGCTGTCAAGTTCGCAGAGCCGATCGTCCAAGGTACATTTCTTCTGCGCTTACCATTTTCTTGTATACATTTGTGTAGTCTTACTTTTGTCCCAGGCAATTTTTTTGGGGTTATCACTTGTGATGGCAACTGGTATGTGATGCCAGGGCAACTGGATTTTGCTGCACCACGACACCAACATTTTTTGTTGCCATGCTGCTTTTTTCCATTCGGCAACCACATGTCAACTGAAGTTGATACAAACATGGCAACTGCACTTGTGTTCCACATGGCAACTGCACTTGTTTCCACATGGCAACCACAGTACACTACACATGGCAACTGAATTTACTGCAGCATGCGACCTGCAAATTTTGTTTTTCCATGATGAATTTTTCATTCGGCAACCACACGACAACTGGAGTTGACATAACATGGCAACTGCACTTGCTTTCACATGGCAACTATAGTGCAATACACATGGCAACTGGACTTGCCTACACATGGCAATCTCCCTACCTGTTGTACCTACACATGGCAATTTTTTCACACTACATTTGTTCTGTTTTCCATGCATCCTAACCCACTTTTTGATCCTTGCAGGCACCCCTGAAGAGATTTCGCCTTCACTTGATGAAGCTTCCCGCAGGATTGAGGAGGCAGCATTGCAGAGGAGGTCCTCACGAGGTTAGGGGCAATCAAGTTCCAACGTGACTGCTGAGACGGTATCTGAGGATACCATTAGAAGTGCCACCCCTGGTTCTGTGAGGCAGCAGAGGGTAGTTCACCCACCCCCCGCGGATGACTATGAGCCTGAAGTCAAGGCCACAAAGGAGCAGAACCAGCTGTACGATATTGTCAAGCGATTTGGAAATGCGAGGTCCAACAGCAAGCACATGAAGGAGCTGAAAGCGTAATGACTACACCACATAACCTCTCATTTTGCTTTGCTCTTTTTACCATTCATCCTTTTTCTACTTTTATAGATGGACGATGATCTGTTTACGTTTTATTTCTTTTTTCTTTTTACTTAGCAGACATGATTCTTTCATGTTATACCATTTTCATACAGCTCATGTTTGGACAGAACCAAGGTCATACAATGCGATGCGACGTACGTCGACTTGGGTGATCTTGCCGAGTCCATGAGGCCATTCTGTAAAATGTCGATGAATGTAGTTGCATGTGGGATTGACTTCATCAACAGGCATATGGATATGTATCGCGACAAAACAATCATGCATTACAGCGTGACCTGCAAAATATGGGATGGTGACTTCCACCACAAAATCTTGAGGAAGCATTTTGCTGCGCACGGTGAATTCAAGATCACAATGAAGAAATGTGTGAGTACTCCTTGCTTTTTTGCACATTTTTTCTTCCCATGATATGCTCTTTTGCCAATAGCTACACCCTGTTTATGTGACAGCTGTTTCATGTGACAACAACTGCCATGCATAAACTGACTTTTGATTTGCATCCACGTACAAACAATGTGGCAACTTCAAAGTAAAATACATGGAAACTCTGTTCATACATGGATGGCAACTTCTTTTAACCACCCACTATAACTAAACATTCTATTGTGATTCCATTTTTGCCCCTTGCTGCTTTTATGTCACACATGTGCCTCTTACTGCAGCCGGTGATATCCTTGCATGCCAATTTCCCAATCACACTATTTTATGTTCTTCATGTGGACTCTGCTTCTTATTTCATTCATTTTACTTGCAGGTCTTGTTCCCCATGTTCCAGGAGCTTGCACCACATGGCCCACATGACAAGTGTGGTCACCACTACGTAATCTTCCTTGACCTGAAGAACCAACGTTTTGAGGTGCTTGATTCAATGGGCTCGGCAACTGATGCAGACCTTACTATGCATGCTGAATACTTCATCAACAACCTCAAAGAGACATGGAACCGTCACTATGAACACTCAAAGGTCCAGATCAGACATTTCTCAATTGAGTACGTGGCGACTACGAAGCAAGGGAACAAGTAATTTCCATCTCCCTTTTCATGTGTCCTCTACACCAATGCTAACCCTCTTTGTTACATCTGAAATGAAGTTTATCATTGTTGTCTCTGTCATTTTGTGAGTTCACCAGATTCTTTTCTTGTACAGGACAGACTGCGGCTTTCACATGTTGGAATACCTCGCAAAGTGGGAAGGTAGAGTGGTTCCTATTGTCACAGCTGCAATGGTCGTTGAGCTCCGGAAAATTTACACATGGAACTGGTTGACGAATGAAGATTTCAACAAGCGGTTCGGAGCATGTGACTTCGTAGAGGAAGCTATCAAGAAAGTCACCAAGAAGTACAAGTGATCACGTGGAGCTCCATACCGAATGCCTACCTTACATTCTGTTGCCGAGAAATGTAAGGTATTACCTTTGTTATTTTTCAAAAACTATGTCCATGTGCTATGTTATGACTGCAACCCCCCCGTGTAGCCTAGTATGTAGTGGTGGTGTGTGAGCAACATTTGAATATTTTCTATAATATATGTGTGGATGTGAACCTATTTAGGCGTGACAGCAGATACGTTTATGTTTATCACTATTATTATGCTTTCATCGTTGGTAGCACCCGTTTTGGGGTTTCGAATGCGTCTACGATGTTTTAAAACATGGCAAATTTAGTTCATCAGACATGGTTAGTGAAAGTTATCGTCGTTTTTCATTTGTCTGTTTGCTTCTTTTTTCCCATCGCTAACCGTACCAGCTAGCATGGTAGTTTGATCATGTAGCTGTAACCTTTTTCGCGGTTGCTGCACGTGACCCTTTTCAACTTGTTTCCCACAGTTTTGCACACAATACACTTTTGTGTGACTAAAATGCGTTGACTGAACACAGAAATCTACACGATGGAGAGTCATTACAAATAACATGGCATATTTCAGTAGAACTAACATGGCAGATTCAGTATAAACAACATGGCAGATTCAGTATAAATAACATGGCAGATCCAGTATAATTAACATGGCAGATCCAGTATACATAACATGGCAAATTCAGTACAAAATAGCATGGCAGATTCAATATATAATAGCATGGTAGATTTAGTGTAAACTAGCATGGCAGATTCAATGTACATGACATGGCAGATTCAGTATACATAACATGGCAGATTCAGTATACATAACATGGCAACTACAGTTATCCATTCATGGCATTTCCCTTCAAATTCTGATGCCCCTCAAGAGTCATTCTCCCATTTTTAAAACATTTAGAACACCTAGATTACAACAAAAAATTGTCACCAAGGACCACGTCATAGTGTCCCAATGTTTCTTACGGATTGCCCGGCCCTTTCTTTGTTTTCTTGTGTTTTGCTTGAATCTCCAATCCTGATTTGTATCTTATCTCTTTTGGATGCCCCTTTGTGATGGAACGGGGCGGGTTCCTGACCTGGGTTTGTGTGCTTGCTGTTCCAGATCCTTCCTCCGAGTTTTCAGATGATGTCCCCGTGGACGAAGGCACACTTGATGTGCGGGGGAACCTGTGTAAGCCTTCATCAGCTTTCCTCTTCTTGATCTCATCAAGCTCTCTTTTCAGTGCCTTCCTGTGTTTTTCTGCGACCCTCGTAGTCTCATCACTCTTGCACGCTTCATCAATTAGTTTAGCATAGTTCTTTGTCAACACAACGTGCCGCATGGCTTCCATGGTTGACTCCGGTCTCTCGTCATGCACAACCAAAACTGTGTTTGTGTCTGTGGCGCCAGTGCATCGTCAGTGAGGGAGTCCTGGATCAGGGGGTGTCCGGATGGCCGGACTATGACCTTTGGCCGGACTCCCGGACTATGAAGATACAAGATTGAAGACTTCGTCCCGTGTCCGAATAGGACTTTCCTTGGCGTGGAAGGCAAGCTTGGCGATATGATATGAAGATCTCCTCCCATTGTAACCGACTCTATGTAACCCTAGCCCTCTCTGGTGTCTATATAAACCGGAGAGTTTTAGTCCGTAGGACGAAGAACAATCATACCTTAGGCTAGCTTCTAGGGTTTAGCCTCTCTGATCTCGTGGTAGATCAACTCTTGTACTACCCATATCATCAATATTAATCAAGCAGGAGTAGGGTTTTACCTCCATCGAGAGGGCCCGAACTTGGGTAAAAACATCGTGTCCCTTGTCTCCTGTTACCATCCGCCTAGACGCACAGTTCGGGACCCCCTACCCGAGATCCACCGGTTTTGACACCGACATTGGTGCTTTCATTGAGAGTTCCTCTGTGTTGTCACCTTTAGGCCCGATGGCTTCTTCGATCATCAACCACGACGCGATCCAGGGTGAGACTTCCCTCCCCGGACAGATCTTCATATTCGGCGGCTTCGCACTGCGGGCCAATTCGCTTGGCCATCTGGAGCAGATCGAAAGCTACGCCCCTGGCCATCAGGTCAGGTTTGGAAGCTTAAACTACATGGCCGACATACGCGGGGACTTGATCTTCGACGGATTCGAGCCACGGCCGAGCGCGTCGCACTGTCACGATGGGCATGATCTAGCTCTGCCGCCGGACAGCTCCGAGAGCGCCGCTCAGGTGCCCGCTTCGACCATCAGCTTGGAGTCGACTGCGCCAGCCGGGGACGGACGGTTGGACGCCACCCCAGGAGCCGCAATCTCTACGGCAATAGAGCCGAATACCAGCCTAGTCCTTTGCAAGGCCCGTGACTCCAAGGTGCCGGACTCCGTTCCAGACTCCGAATCTTCCGCACCCCTTCCGGTCGAACCCGATTGGGCTCCGATCATGGAGTTCACCGCTGCAGACGTCTTTCAGCATTCGCCCTTTGGCGATATCCTGAATTCACTAAAGTCTCTCTCTTTGTCAGGAGAGCCCTGGCCGGACTATGGTCAGCATGATTGGGATGCGGACGACGAAGAAATTCGAAACCCACCCGCCAACCACTTTGTAGCCACTTTCGACAATCTAACCGACATGCTCGACTTCGACTCCGAAGACATCGACGGTATGGACGCCGATGAAGGAGATGACCAAGAACCAGCACCTATAGGGCACTGGAAAGCCACCCCATCACACGATGTATACATGGTGGACACACCTAAAAGAAGCAACGACGAGGATCAAAAGGGCACAACCAGGGATCGCTCCCTCGAAAAACAATCAAAGCGGTGGCGTAAGCGCCGCGCCAAGCCCCACCTCGACAGAGACCCAGCCATAGAGCAGGACGAATCAACGGAAGAGGAACATGCCATCGAGCAACCGTACAAACAGGGCGGACAAACCAAACAATCCGTCCCCGGGAAAGATAATAGTCCGGAGACCTCACGCCGGACAAGTCACTGGAACACCAGAACCTCCACCAAAGGCTCGTTGCCACTGCATGTAGCCTGAAAAAGCAGAAGCGGAAGCTCAAAACAGTGGAAGATGCACTCAGAATCAGATGGGGCAAAGTACTCAATACCGCACACAAGTACGGCAACAGTCATCACACAAAGAGCTATCCGAAGCAGAAATTACTACCGGAATTTGATGAAGAGGCCTTAGAGCCCCCACAGTCAAAAAACAAGGAAGCCACCAGGTCGGATAGACGACCCCACGATCGATCTCAAGCGACAAAGGGCGCCGCACTCAATACGGCACGCGGTCCGCCCAAGGATTCGCATCAAAAAACCGGTCCAACTAGATCCATCTATGGGCCAAGAAAGCAAGCTCCAATGAGCAATGCAACGCAAAAAACATCCGAACATTGCGGCACACCTACATACAGGGGCGCCACACATCCCCTATGTTTTACCGATGAGGTACTGGATCACGAATTTCCAGTGGGATTCAAGCCCGTAAACATAGAAGCATACGACGGAACAACAGACCCTGGAGTCTGGATCGAGGATTATATCCTCCACATACACATGGACAAAGGAGATGACCTTCACGCCATAAAATACTTACCCCTTAAGCTCAAAGGGCCAGCCTGGCATTGGCTTAAAAGCCTTCCCGAAAACACCATGGGAAGTTGGGAAGCGCTTGAAGATGCTTTCCGGGCAAATTTTCAAGGGACCTATGTCCGACCTCCGGATGCAGATGATCTGAGTCATATAACTTAGCAGCCCGGAGCGTCAGCCCGGAAACTCTGGAACATATTTCATACTAAAAAGAATCAGATAGTCGATTGTCCGGACGCCGAGGCCCTAGCAGCTTTCAAACATAGCGTCTGAGACGAATGGCTCGCCAGACACCTCGGCCAAGAAAAGCCAAGAACAATGGCCGCATTAACAAGCCTCATGACCCGCTTTTGCGCAGGAGAGGATAGCTGGTTGGCAAGAAGCATCACCAGCGACCCGAGTACATCCGAACTCAGAGATGGAAACGGGAAACCACGGCGTAACAAAGAACAGCGCCGGATCAAGGATAACAACCCGATGAGCACGTCAGTTAACGCCAGATTCAAAAGCTCTCGGCAAAATCAGAAAAAGCCGCCCCCCCCAAAGATGACAGGGACGAGCTATCTAACCTCAACAAAATCCTGGACAAAATATGTCAAATCTACAGTACTCCCGGGAGACCTGCAAACCACACCCACAGTGATTGTTGGGTCTTCAAGCAGTCCAGCAAACTCAACGCCGAACACAAGGGGCTCGACACACCAAGCGAGGATGACGACGCACCCCACAAGCAGAACACCGGAGAACAAAAGAAGTTCTCACAAGAAGTCAAAACAGTAAATTCACTTCAGATGACAAAAGGGAAAAACAGAACGGCGCTTACAAAGATACGCGCCATACGGCCCGCCCCAGAGGAGCACCGCCACTGGTTGTTACAACCAATCACCTTCGATCATCAGGATTACTCCAGAGGGGTCCGGAACGCAGGCTGGACTGCCTTGGTCTTGGATCCGATTATTGACGGACTACAATTTACACAAGTCCTTATGGACGGCGGCAGTGACCTAAACCTGTTATATCAGGACACAATCCGCAAACTAGGGGTCAACCCAGCAATAATTCGGCATGGCAACACTTCCTTTCAAGGAGTCACGCCGGGCCCAGATACCCAGAGTATGGGTTCCCTTTCGTTAGAAGTCACGTTCGGCTCACCCGACAACACTACTAGGAAAAGGGCTATAGATAGGATTGATACTAATGGCACGCCGAGGAACCAGTGCGCCACTACTATATACTAATGGCGCACCAGTCGGTGATACGCCATTAGTGTGGAAGACACTAATGGCGCACCAGAGACATGGTGCGCCACTAGTATTAATTTTTTTTCATTTTTCCATACATACTAATGGCGCATCAGGTCGAAGTGCGCCATTACTAGTTCTAACTAGTAATGGCGCACGAGGCAGATCGTGCGCCATTACTGTATTTTTTTATTCTTTTTTTTGCAAAACTACTAATGGCGCACTCTGGCCAGGTGCGCCATTACTAGTTTAGACTAGTAATGGCGCACTGTGACCAGGTGCGCCATTAGTATATATATATATATATATATATATATATATATATATATATATATATATATTTTACTTTTCTGCAACACTACTAATGGCGCACCAGCAGCAAATGCACCATTAGTAACCAGGGTTACTAATGGCGCATTTGCTGCTGGTGCGCCATTAGTAACCTGGGACCCCAACAAGATATTTTGGACAGCCCCACACCTACCCACTCACTTTCCCCACTTCATTCCCTCCACCTCCTTCTCCAAGCTTTCGGCTGCCTCCTCCTCCTCACCTCATTTCCACCATAGATTCATCAAAATTAAGTGGTGAAATTACCTTTTTTTGATAGGTAAGTAAGGGGAAAGCTATCTTCATGATGTAGATCTACTTTTTTCTCCCTAGCTCGCTCCAACAACGTGCACATGCACTTTTTGTGGCCTAGCTAGATCTATGTATGTTTGTGGTGTTTCTTGTGTTTGTGGTATTGCATATATGTTTGTGTTTGCAGGTACCGGTATTTGAAATGCGATAGTTGCCAATATTTTGCCGGAATGTTGATTCATTTCCGTTTCGGCGAGAATTTTGGCACTATGCATTCTTTTTGGTCCTATTTTTAGGGAAGGTCATGCCAAATTTTTTCTTGGTTCTAAAATATCGTTTTGCTCTACCCCGCAGGCGACCATGGTCCGCACGATGACCGAAGGCATCGTGAATAGGTTTTTGAGCTCCGCAAAGGCCGAGATGCTTCAAAAGAACGAGACGGAGATAAGATGTCCGTGTCGAAGATGCAAGCTGAAGAGCCTTATTGCGGACCCGGATTCCGGGCAGGTGCGGGACCACCTGCTCTTGCGTGGTTTCATGGATGGCTATTGGTGGCAAGGTGATGGATATGACTATGAAGTCGTCCATGGGGGCCGGGCAAGAAATGAGGAAGGGCAACAAGACAAGTACCACCGCGGTGAGGGCGGGCGAGAAGACGAAGAATCTCCAGGACATGATCACGGCGGTGATGCTGTACACAGTCATCATGTAGAAGATGTTGTACATGATGATGAGGAAGATCAAGATGAAGGGCATGATCATGAAGATGAAGATTCTGGAGCAGACGACGATGGAGGCTGGGTACAGGACCCTCATATTCAAGAGCTACTTCTCAAGCAGACGGATAACGCAAGAGCTGCCGCGCGAGAGAAAGCCAAGCTGGATCAACTGGAGATAGACGCGGTTACTCCATTATATGAAGGATGCAGGCCCGAGGATACCCGCCTGAAAGTAACGCTCATGGCTCTGGAGATGAAGGTAAAACACAAAATGAGCGACGCATGCTTCGACGAGAACATGTCATTCTGGCACGAACGTCTAACAAGTGCCCGACCAGTTTCGAGGAGGCGAAGAAAATCGTGTGTCCTCTGGATTTACCGCACGTGAAATACCATGTATGCATGAACAATTGCATCATTTATTGGGACGAGCACGCGGAGTCTACCATATGTCCGGTGTGCGGCGTCACTCGATACAAGAAGAGGAACAAAGCTCCTCGAAAATCGGTGTGGTACTTTCCGATCACTCCTCGTCTGCAGCGGTATTTCGCGGACCCTAAGGTAGCAAAGCTCCTGCGTTGGCACGCGGATAGGGAGGAGAATAAGCGGGAAGATGACGGAAATGATCCGGAGATAAATAAAAAATACAAGATGTTGAGTCACCCTAAGGATGCGAGCCAGTGGCAAGCGTTGAACTTCGAATACCCAGAATTTGGGAAGGATCCAAGGAACATCGTGCTAGGCGCGAGCACCGATGGAGTCAATCCGTTTGGCAGCCAGAGAAGCACACATAGCACCTGGCCTATGTTTGTGTGGATGTACAACCTTCCCCCTGGTTGTGCATGAAGAGGAAGTACATTCACATGAGTATGCTAATTGAAGGGCTGAAACAACCAGGGAACAACATCAATCTGTATCTGGGGCTGCTGAAGGAGGAGCTAGACACGCTGTGGAAAATGCCAGCATACATGGGACACCGCAGAGAAAGAATATTTCCCTATGAGAGCCGCACTGCTCACGACGGTGCACGACTATCTCGGTTACAGATATCTCGTGGGGCAGGTAGTCCATGGATTTTGTGGATGCGTAAGGTGCATGGATGACACAACATATCGCCAGCTAGATAGAGATCTCGGGTCTTCGAAAACCGTGTTCATGGGACATCGAAGGTGGCTTCACGATGATGACCCGTGGAGGAAACGCAAGGATCTGTTCGATGGTGAAACCGAACCCCGAAAACGCCCGTGTACGAGGAGCGGCGAGGAAATAGACGAGCTGTTGAAAAATTGGAAAGACTGCCCACTGCCGGGAAAGAAGCAAAAGGTGCCAGAGCCGGGAAAAAAGCGAAAGGCACCAGAGCCGCTGCTAAAGGTATGGAAAACGAGGTCTGTTTTCTGGGACTTACCATACTGGAAGATCCACCGTGTGCCTCACAGCCTTGATGTCATGCATATCACGAAGAACGTGTGCGAGAGTCTGCTTGGTACCCTGCTCAACATGCCAGAGAGGACCAAAGATGGGCTGAAAGCAAGGGCAGACTTGAAATCAATGGGCATCAGGCAGGAGCTTCACGCTAATGATGATGATGATGATGAGGCAAAGCAGGACACAGAAAGTCGTCGCAAAGGCAAAAAGGCCAAGAAGACCGGAAATGACTACCCTCCCGCGTGCTTCACTCTAAGTCAGGAGGAGATCGAGCAGTTTTTCACCTGCCTCCTAGGAGTAAAACTTCCTTACGGTTACGCGGGGAAGATAAGCAGATACCTAGACCCAACGAAGCAGAAGTTCAGCGGGATGAAGTCTCACGACTGTCACGTGCTGATGACGCAGATACTTCCAGTTGCAATCCGTGGGATCATGGACGCGCACGTCCGTGAAACGCTATTTGGCCTATGCAACTTTTTCGACGTCATCTCTCGGAAGTCGATTAACGTGAGGCAACTCAGAAGGCTACAGGAAGAGATCGTGGTGATACTATGCGAGCTTGAGATGTACTTCCCGCTCGCATTCTTTGATGTTATGGTGCATCTGCTGGTCCATATTGTGGAGGATGTCATCCAACTCGGGCCGACGTTCCTGCACAGCATGATGCCGTTCGAAAGGATGAATGGTGTCATCAAAGGATACGTTCGCAACATGTCACGTCCAGAGGGAAGTATAGCCAGGGGCTTTCTGACCGAAGAGTGCATCTCCTACTACATGAATTATCTAGGCATCGAGAACCCCGTTGGTCTGCCCGTCAACAGGCACCTAGGCAGGCTCGCTGGATGGGGTCACCGTGAGGGTCGCCGCGAAATGCATGTCGACTTCGAGGGTCGACTCGCCGACTTTGAAAGAGCAAACCTAGTCGCGCTACAACACATAGACGTGGTCGATCCTTGGGTGGTAGAGCACAAAACCTTTATTGAGAAGACGTACAATGACCGAGGCCAACAGCGGACGGACGGAGATATAATCAAAGAGCACAACTCATGTTTCACGCGTTGGTTCAAGCAGAAGCTTATGTCGTACCCTTTACATGAGGATTCTTCCGCGGAAGAACAACTCATATTCGCCTTGTCACAGGGCGCCGAGCACAACCTGATGACCTATGAGGCGTACGATATCAACGGCTACACATTCTACACCGAGGACAAGTACATGAAGAGTGATGGTTATCAGAACTCCGTGGTAACGATGGAATCCTACACCAGCAACGACAAGGACAAATACTACTGAAGGATCGAGGAGATCTGGGAGCTGAGCTACGCTGGAGAGAAGGTCCCGATGTTCCGTGTCAGATGGGCCAAGAGCGTCATAAAAGAAGACCGGTATTTCACCACCATGGTTATACCCGAAGCCAAATCCAAGACCGCGGGCGCAAACGTCACCGCGAAAAATGAGCCATGGGTACTGGCTTCCCAAGTGGACCAATGCTTCTTCATTACCGACCCGTCAAAGCCCAGTCGTGTTGTCGTGAGGAGAGGCAAAAGGAAGATCATCGGAATGGATGGAGTAGCCAATGAGCAAGACTTCGACAAGTACGGCGACCCGAAGATCGAACATGACGACGACGATGAAGTAGCAGCACACACCACAAGAAGAAGCAGGACAACCCTACCTAAAGGACGTCCGTTCCACAGAAGAACTCCATTTGCAAAAAGAAGGGCAAGAAGATTGTGAACAGATAGCTAGCTAAGATCGATTGTATTTAAATCGTAGTCTTCATTTCTCGATTGTATTTTATGGGCACTTTTTGATATCATGAATATTTTTAAATTTCATGGACACTTTTTGATCTCGATCTCGATCCCACCCGCACCCTCCCCCGCTAGCTCCACCGCCGCCGCCGACCCACCGCAACCCTCCCCCGCTAGCTCCACCACCGCCGATGAGCACCCCCCGC
>NC_041383.1:779380048-779404117 GCF_002162155.2 Triticum dicoccoides
CATTTAAAAAAAATAATAATAAAAAAGTGTAGACTACAATTGTTGTTAAACAACAATTATTACTGTTTTTATAAAAAAATATTACTATTTCATATTCATATTCATTTTCTAAAAAATTATTACATGCAACAAAAAATAAAAATAAATTACTTATGGCGCACCTCTGGCTGGTGCGCCATTGCTATATGTAATTTTTTTACTAATGGCGCACCTCTTCCTGGTGCACCATTGCTATGTAAAAAAATAATTTACTAATGGCGCACCGGCCGCGGGTGCGCCATTAGTAAGATTCCCCCCTAGCTAATTCCCTCCCTCTCGCCTGATCGCCTTCGTCCCTCTCCCTCGCCAGATCCACTTCCCCCACGCTGCCCCGACCCACGCCGCCGCCGCCCCCGCGCCTCTGTCTCCGTCGCCGCCCCCAGTCAGCCCCTGCCCTGCCCCCCATCGCCGTCCGCTCCCAATACACCCCCTCCCTCGCCTTCACCGCACCCATCCACCCCCTCCCTCGCCTTCCCAGCCCTCGAAACCCTAGAAACCTGCGGCGCCTCTCCGCTCGAGCTCCACCATGCGAGGCGACAGGCAAGGCTGCGGGCGGAATCTGCTTCAACACCGGGCCGGCGAGCCGCGAAACCAGGGCGCGACGGCGCTCGACCCCTCCACCTCTTCTTCCTCGGGTCGCCGCTGTCTTCCTCAACTCCGGCCACCTCTGTTGCTACTAAGCTGTCACAGGGCCTCCTTGCGCCTCCCCGGTGAGCTCCACCTCCTCTCCCCTCTTCCTTCTTGCAAACACTCTGTTTGTCCAGCAAATCGGCGATAATCCTGTTGATTCCGGCTGTAGTATTTCAGTTAATTAACTTTATAGAGAAGAAAGATAATTGGTATGTTCATTATGTCATTTGGTAGAGAAGAAAGCATTGCACTGCTATGAACTTATCCTTCCTCATGTTGTCATATTGCACACATCTTGGAACTAGGAGAGTATGAGATCAGGGCATTGTGCAAATGCTTTGAAGTATCAATGGGTAGTATTTCTGCACATTCTCTATTTGTATGTTCTGAAATGGCCATTTTAGTTTTGAATGCAACCCTCTATCTATCTTTCCATGAAAGAATGTTCTCATTTTGGCCATGAAGATGATATGAAGTATCAACCTTTCCTTTGCATGAAATTTTTGGACCCCTTTTTCTGTGGGAAACAATTTTGGGTCTGTTGGTGGCCAGTTGGCTACAGTTTGCTGATCACTGCCAATGATGCAGTTTTGATCTAGTTTGTTGGTTGCTTGCTGATCTAGTTTGATGCAGTTGCTGATCATTTGCACAAAATTCAGTTAACAACAACATCAGTAAAATTCAGTTAATTAACTAAAGAAGAGAAGAGAGAAAGTAGAGAGCAAGAGGAGTACTTGCATTAACTGAAACATTTTACTTTAAACTTGCAAAATTGCAGTACTCCCTAAAACTACTGCAAGCAAGAACTACTGTTGGAGGGCACTACTATAGGGATATTCTCTGGTCTACTGAAACTTGCACTACTGCAATTTACTCCAGTGATACTATAGTTCTTTGCAAATTCTCTGCTCTACTCCACTACATGCACTGCAATACACTACTCCACTGCATGTTTAATCAGTTAACAGAAAAAGGTACAGAACAAGCAAATGTAAGAAAAGAAGAGAGCTTGTACTACCAGTACATCATCAGGCAGTTCACTAGAGATTTTCAAGTTAGAAATACTCCCAGGGGTAGATGAAGAGAGAATATCATGAAGGAACAATTTAGTTTTAATTAATGGAAAAGTTGCATTTACTTGTAGTGAAAGGAACAATTTCAGGTAATTATAAATATTCAATAGCAGCAGAGGCAAGCAGTAGCAGTAGCAGTAGATGCCAACTTTTGATATGCATGCATGCATTCTTTGCTTGTTTATATTCATTCTTGTAAACTGAACATGCTCATCTATCTATCTATCTATCTATCTACCTGCTTAAGTATGTATGTATGCATTGTATTTTTATTTCCTTTGGAAAGTAAAGTTTATTTCCTGGCTGGCTGGCATGATGGCTCATGGATCCCTCAGCTGCAGCTACAGTTGGAGCTCAATCTGATCTCATCTGAAGTGAATCTATAAATACAGAGTGTAGTTAGTTACAAAGTAGCAGAAATAGTTGCTGGATGCAGTTACTTGCATGGGCCTGGCTGATGAAGAAAAACTTTATATATATTCATACTGATGTTGACTCTATAAATCATACTTTTTGGACATGTTTTATGTGGTGATCCATCAATTGATCACATTGAGAAAGACCATCGTGTCTCCGACCATTTTGCAAAGGTCATGTCTCTGACCATCGTGTCGTGATGAATTTGCAGGTACCCCGAGAGGCCCTTGAGTTTGCCGGAATGTTGATTAACTTCCGTTCCGGCAAATTCGGGTACTCCATATGTCCTATTTTCAGCAAAGGTCATGCTGAAATTTTCCGTGAATTTTAGCATGACTTTGCTAAAAATAGGACATATGGGGTACTTGCGACTAATGCATGGGCCGGGGTATCTTAGTACTTAGTTAAGTAGGATCAAATGCCCCGCCATTCTTGCTGCATTAAACCATAGGTGGCAATAGAGCCAAGTGATTAGTGCCAAGTGATTAGGCCCAACCTAGGGTGCCTCGACTTAGGCTTTTAGGGTGCCTCGGCGTCGACAAAAAAAGCTTAGCTTTTAGGATGCCTCGGTGTCGACAAACCCTAAATGATGAGACCATGATCTTGTTCCTTGACAATAACCAACTTTTTAACCAAACTATTTTCCTATTTAGAGCGAAACATGGCCAACAACGATGAGGCTGGCGGTTCGGGCGGCAAGCAATTCTGGGAGCTGTCCCAGGAGATGGAGGAACAACCTCACCGCTATGAGGACGCCGCGGAAGACACCGATCCTGATTACACAACCCCTAGTGGCGTCGGGGATGACACCACTGATGGTGCCGCCGAGGATGCCACCACTGATGATGGTGGCGCACACACAGATGGCAGCCAACCGAAGAAGCAAAGGAAGGACCGGCGCCCGAATGCGCTCCGCACCCTCAAGGAGGAATTCACTCAAGTGGACTCCGACAGGAATCCAACGGAGCCCAAACATATAGTCAAGGGGTACTCGGTTCAGCTCGGGTGCATTCTCCTGAGCACCGTCTCGATCAACACCGAGAACCTTAGGCATAAGGACCGAGGGAATTTGCGCAACCTCCTCTTCACGAAGCTGCACGAACGATACAAGTTCCCTGCCGAATTTGAAAACACACGCCTCTCAGGGAATAAAGTGAACAGTGCCGCCCTCACGAAGATGAGCACGGCCCTGTCTACTTGGAGAAGCGCGGTGAAGAGAATGATTGATAAAGGTGATAGTATGAGAAGATCAAGGCGAAATATCCTTTGATGAGCGAAGATGACTACAAGGAGTTCAAGATAAAGTGCGAGAGCAGTGCAACCTCCGAATCAAGTCAGTGGGGGAAATAAATGCGGGAGTTGAACTTAGGGGAACACAAACTCGGTCCCGGCGGTTACATAGTGGCGGAGCCTATATGGGACAAGGAGGACGCGGAGCGTGCCGAGCAAGGCCTACCGCCCCGCTTCGAGAAATACAGCGGTAACAAGCAGACCAGGAACTATGTCAGGGCCCGGTACAAGGAGGACCCGATAACAAAGGAGCTTACCACAGATCCGAAGACCAGGGCGCTTGAGCTTGTTCTGGTAAGGAATACACCCCCGAGTAATTAGCTCCATATGGTTGCACTCTAATTAATCCCCAATATTTCCAAATGGTTCACGTTCCTTTCGCAGGACACTGAAAGCAGTAGCGCGGGGTCGTCTCAGAGCTCCCCTTTCGACACCCCTTTAAATAAGGCGTTGAACGTAATGAAAAACAAGGATAAGCTCACTAAGCCGACATCAGCTGGTCGTGTGGCCGGCAAAGGCTTGTCCACAAAATGGGGGTCATACTATACCGCTGGTGTGCAGAAGGAGAAAAAGACTAGCTCGGAAAGCCAGACGCACGAGGTTGAAGAACTCAAGGCACAAGTGGCGTGGATTCCGGAGCTTGTCCAAGAGCAAGTGGAACAACAACTGGGAACGAAGCTCAACGCCATGGTGCCTACGTTGATTCATGGGCTGACGACGTGGATTGCGGGCGGCCAACAGGGGCCTCCCCCGGTTCCCAGCTTCACGGCCAGCAACTCACACAGCACGCAGGCGGCACCATTGGTGTCTCCGGCGGTGGCGCCATTGGTGTCTCCAGCGGAGGCGGTATTCGTGTCTCCGGCGCCGACACGGGCATTGGAGCTTAATGCACCCGGGTGTACGCCGGCCGGCACCTCGCCAGCAAGCGCCCCCTTCGTCAGTTGCACGCCCACCGTTGGCGGTGCCTCGACATTAGCCGAACTCGACGGCATCACGGTAACTAAGCCTCTCGGGCGATGACTTCATCTCCTTGCCTTTGACTGGGCATCCTGACGCCCTGTACATGTTTTCGCAGGGCACCGCCGACGTTCCTTGCACTCTTCTACACTTCATGGGCGCCGAGTTGGTCGATGTCGCCAAGGGCAGAATCGTTCAACCGGGCAACCCCATGTTCCACGGTAATCCGATGCCACCCACAGTGTATAGGGTTGAAGTGGTTCGGGTGCTGCCAGGCTGCGACGAGCTGTTACCTCCGATTCGACCCGCTGGGGCCGACGAAGAAGATGAGATGACCCTCAGTGCCTGCGTAAACTGGCCCCTGCTTTGGCCAAAGAGCCAGATTCGTTTGGGGGCGGGGGACACCACCCCACAGACAAGACCGCCAGTCGTGCCAGCGCCAAGCCATGGCAAGAACGCCGCAACGCTACCGGACGTGCCGGACATCCCTATGGCACAGGATCCGGACAGCCCTATGGCACAGGATCCGGACGGCGACGACAACGACGATGGTACATTTACCAAAGTTGATAAGTACTTTGCCGAACATGGGTACACTGACGAGTTCTGCGGGCCTCTTTCTCAAGAACCCAACCAAGACGACCGCGATCTAGCTGGTACGACGGAGAAATCCAATTGCAACAGGCGTCGTCTGGCGTTCAGTTCTCAGGACACGCCTCCAGCTCCCGCCTTCACCGAGCCTCAGATAGCTGAGGTGCGAAATATTATCAGCCCCAACACGCTCAAGAAGGCGGTCTGTGAGCAGAACTCGGTCCCATTACAGGAGATCAAGAAGAAGGGACGGAAGCGAAAGACTAACAAGGGCGCCGGTGCGAGCTAGCCGGCACCGAGTTCGATCCGTGCTCAGGGCGGGCCACCTTCACCTAAGGATATCTCGAGGAGGGTGCATGTGGCGGGTAGGGCGATGCTACCGCCAAATATGCTAAATGCTGCAACCGGTGCTATGCGGAGTCTGCACGACAGTGTTCTTTCTTTGGAGAAGCGGCGTCTCAGAGAGAATGATGTGGCATACCCGGTTTTCGTGGCCAAGGTGCCAGAGGGCAAGGGCTTTGTGGATGGCGACATCGGGGGTACGATCGTCCTGCGGTTTGATGACATCTTTGCTATGTTTAACCTTCATCTGCTGCACTACACCTTCGTTTGGCTGTTTTCACTGAGTATGGAGATGCGGATCATTAGAGACAAGACCCCGGACATCGTGATAGTCGACCCCTTCTACATGAGTGCCAAGCACTTGAGCAGCGCTGGGGACCGCCAAGTTGCAAGTTCACACCTCGATGGCGTCATTCTGGCAAACCCAGATAAGGATAACTTCCTTGTGGCTTACTTTCCCGAGTAAGTCATCCCTTAACCGCCCCGTAACATATGATTTCTTAGATTTCGATCGTTCTTTTTTTTTCTAACATTCCGTGTTCTGTGCAGTGACACACATTTCACACTCATCCTCTTAAGCCCGAAATATTCCATGGCCACGTATTTCGACCTGAACCGTAACTCCAAGATAGACTACACAAATGTCAAGAAAGTTCTTGATGATGTTCTCCCCGGCTACGCCAAATCTGGAGGCACCTTCACCAGGGCAGTTCGTAAGTATGGCAAGCACACCTTTTCACACAATACGAATTTCTGCTGCGTCAAGCAGCCGCCTGGCGGTCAGAAGGATGCCTACTACACCCTCCATCACATGCGGGCGACCGTAAGGGACCATCATCAACTTCTGCTACCAGATAGTCTCAAAGATTGGGCCGCGAGGTTGTCGGCAACCCAGGACGCGGACCTCAGACAAGAATTCTTTCGCATCCAGTCGGAGTTTGCGGACATCATCCATCAAGATGTCCTTCATACCTCGGGGCAGTTCTACCTCAGATATCAACCATCCAATAATGAGATAGATGGAACGCTACAAATGCAGGGTGACAACGACCGCGATTTCATGACCATCATGACAGACGACAGCTTCATCCACGCTCCTATCCGATGAGTCGAGTCGAAAGAAGTGATGTGTAGTTCTGAAACATTGATTGGCTCATGTTGTAATTAAACTTTAATGAATTCGTATGTCTCTTCGGTTTGGACAGTCATTCAACTTAGATGTAATCGATGCTATTTATTAGTAGGATCATGAATCGTGCTATTAATGTCTTGCTTTCTCTTCCGATCCTTTTGTTGCATACTTACATATTGCTTATGTATTGTCTGTTGTCTGTTGTTTGGCTTGTGCATAGAGATGTCGTCGTATGTCGTGTACAAGGGTAAGGTTCCCGGAGTCTACAACGACTGGGAGGAGTGTCGGAGACAGGTTCACCGTTTCAGCGGTAACAGTTACAAAGGGTACACCACTAGGGCGGAGGCCGAATCTAGATACGCCCACTATCTAGCGGGAGAGAGGAGGGAGCGTTGGAGGAACCGGATGAAGACCAGTTTGATCGCGATGATGCTCATCGTGATGACCACAGCTCTCTTTTATGTGTTGGTAGTTTAGATGATCGACATCGACTTGTAGTGTGAAGACAAACTCGATACTCGCGGTCTTGAGACTTGTAATGTTTTATCTTTGTTCGGTCTTTTGAATTCGGAGACTAATATGATGAATTGTATTTGGAGACTAATCTTCTATTGTATTCGATGAATCTGCTGTTGCTGTGTGCTGCTGTCTATATTCTGTCCAATAATATATTTTGTAACCTGTGCAAAAATCAGAAAAGCAAAAAAACCAAATATTCATACTAATGGCGCATCAAGGCAGAGTGCGCCATTAGTATGCCAAATGATACTAATGGCGCATCAAGGCAGAGTGCGCCATTAGTATGACAAAGCTCATGGTTACATATAGCCCCCCGGGAGGCATACTAATGGCGCATGGTGTTACATACTAATGGCGCACTGCCTGGTGCGCCATTAGTATACCAGATACTAATGGCGCACCAGTGGTGCGCCATTAGTAAAAAAATTCTAGTGGCGTGCTACTAATGGCGCACCGGTAGTGCGCCATTAGTAGGCAAAACCGATGCACCATTAGTAGGCCTTTTCCTAGTAGTGCAACTTCCGAAGCGAAAAGCTAACCTTCCACATCGCCCCATTCATAAGTCGCTATCAAGCGCTACTGGGACATGAAGCTTTCGCTCGCTTTAACGCAATACCGCATTATGCATCCCTTACACTCAAAATGCCCGGTCCACGAGGCATCATCTCATTAAAGGGAAATATCAATTGATCCCCAAAGTATGGGTAATGGTGCGGCCGCCTGGACAGCCACACACTAATCCAGCCCTACTATCCCGGACACGGCTCGACGAATCCGGCGTAAACATACAAAGGCTTAATAGCCGCATAACCCTGTACAAGGGGCTCCGCGTGTTTACACCAGGAGACAATATGGCTCAATTTTGCTCATGTCTCTGTACTATATTTTGTTTATTTTAATATAGATTTCTCGCATGATTATTTTTTTACTAAGTTCCTCTCTTTCGGAGACGAACACCGTGCTACACTCGTCCAGGATACGGCACAACGGAGACACAGGCGCAGACATGCAGTAGGGACCCGTTTTAAGGATTCTTTTCAGATTAAGACCCTGCGTAAACCTTTTTTACTGTCTCTTGTTGATAAACATCCCCCGGTTTTCGCTATAACCGAGGAGGAGGCTGGCGTCTTGGCATGTGGCCACGCCAGAATCTTGCGCGTACCTGGATACCAGGGGCTTTTTTACCAAGGGATTTGGTTCGGCCCGTCTTCATAAAGACCGAATACCTTAGGGAGTGTTCGGCGTCGCGAGTTTGGCCTTATATGCATCAGCTCCGAATCATGTCTTTGGTCAAATGTTGGGTTTGCCCGGCTCCTATGTTTTGCTGCCTTACGTTCCGCTCTATCGGCTAAGGCGGCACCAGGAGAACTACTGCGATTGTGCCCCGGTTCGGCCAGGCGAGCACCTCAGTAGAGAAAGCCGAAAACTGACTGTCATGATATAGCGAGAGACTGGTCAACCACTCGATGACTCTCGGAATCTTTAGGATTCCTCCGCATTAACAAAGGGCCGCTTCCCGGTCAGGCACACACGCGCCCCGAATTCGGGCGAGCGCGGTGCCCCTAGGGGCTATTAAGTAGCCCCACTATCAAACTCCTACGGCTAAGTGAAAGTGATAAAGCATTATAGTCCGGTTGCCTAGTTCGCTGCGCTATCACCTCCTTTGTAGGACCAAGACGTTGGATTAAGTGTGAAAAGACGCCTTTTTGCGAACACCCCCACATTATATGCGTGGGGGCTGAAGCCAACGACTGCCATCTTTCAGGTTATATACACATATACATTAACAGCCGCACAGGAGGTATTATAATTCTTGCAAGCACAAGTATAAAAAGCTTTTATATTATATCAAAATATTCCTTTTACAATAGCACATGCTATTCGAACACAACATCCTTCGAGCACTGCGCCTCTAACGAGCGCCCGGAAGAACTTCCTCAAAGTAGTGCTTGGCAGGTACTCAGCTTTCGTCCGAATCCCGGGATGCAACAGCACTGGCCTTCATATCCGCCCAGTATGTTTTGACACGGGCAAGAGCCATTTGTGCACCCTCTATGCATGCCGACATGTTCATTGCATCAACATGCAGCACCGAACCAAGGAACTGCTGCACCAAGCTAAAATAACTCTTCGGCTCTGGATCTTCCGACCACAAACGACTCACAACATACCTCATGCCGAGTCCGGATAACCTGTTCAGCTCCGCCCAGGCGGCCAAATGGTCGGATACCGAAAGTGGGTGTTCTGGATTGTGGAACTGCGACCAAAAAAGTTCTTCCAATTCATGGTCACCTCGACCTCGGAAGTGTTCGGTTGCATCTGTCGCACTCGCTGCCAAATCCAGATAAGTGTTTTCTGCACTCCACTGCTGGTCTAACGGAGCATACTTAGGATCCCCAAACTTTATCTGCAGCATATAGGGCTTTCCAGCCGTGATATCTCCGGCCTGGCGTAGCTCCTCCTTCATAGCTCTCATTGCAGAGCGAGTATCCTTGGCCTCGGCAGTGATCTTCTCAAGGTCCTTCTGAGCCACCCTATCTTCTTGTTCGAGAAATTTACAGCGGTCGGCAGCATCCTTAATTTTTCTAGACATATCGGCTATTACTTCCTTGCTCTGGCAGTGAGCATCCTGTTTGGCTTTTAGCTCTTCAGCCACCCTAACGGCAGCCGCATCACTTTTCCTTGCTTGCTCCTTGGCTCGGGCAAGTTCCGCCCGAAGGTTCTCCACGGCAGCAACACCATCTACATTAAGCACATATCTTATAAGGCACGAGCATCGAACTCCTCTTATCAGATGTCTGTGGAGCATACCTTGTGCCTCATCTAGCCGCTTATTTACAAGCGCAATGTCGGCATCCGCCACGTCAAGTTGCCGCTTTAGCTCGGCAGATTCATCAGTCTGGCTAGCCACCGAACGCCTCGCCACCTTCATAAAAAGGTGACATATTACACCCGGGGTTATGATCCTCTGTGCACCGTCACTTTTGACGACACACAGAGTCTCAGGGGCTACTATTTATACAGGGCGCATTTTATATATGCGGCTCTACCAAAAGGTACACCTTTTCACGTACCTCAAAGCCTGTCAGTAAACTCCTGGCGTCCTCGTACAATCCGCTTTCCGCGGATGAAATCCTTCCTATCACCGTGTTCATCAACATACGGTGTTCTTCTGAGATGGACGCTCGCCCGAGAAGATCCCTCATCCCCTCCGACCGTGCACCAAAGGGTGCCGGACTAGCCTGACGACCTTTTTCAGGGTCCGGACTTGGAAAAACCCTCCGGGACGACACCTCGGGGTCGCCTGCCTCGTAAGACGGTGCAGCTAGGGGAGGCGTTTCGCTCTCCATCATCTCCGGACGAAGATCCCCTGAAGATGAGCTCTGCTGAGAAGGGTTGAGATCCGAACTGCAAGGTAATATTTCGGTTATCTTCCTCAGAAATAAAACATGGATGCCACTCATTTTGGAACCCCTCTCTTTACTTACGGCTCGGAGGAGAGCTGATCCCCTTGAGGGCGCAATGCGGCCGGGGCATTCTCTGGCGCCGGATCCTCTGGCAAAGATTTCTTCCCCCGTTTCGGGGCCATCCCCTGCGGGTCTTCAGAGGTAGTCCTTTTCTTTCCCAGGTTGGGTGAATTCTCGATTCCTCCCTTCCTGACAGCCTCCTTCGCGGAGGCGGTAGCTCCTTGGTTGCCCTCTTCGCCCTCTGTCGAAAGCATAATCTCCAGCATCCTGGTTAACATGGGATCCGGCACGGTCTCGGGCAGGGGGGCTGGACACCTGATAAGCTTTGCCTTCGCTATCCACTCCTGTTCAAAGGATAGCTCTATTAAAGGGCAATTTATGATGAAAATACGGATGGCATGTCCAAATATGGGGCTACTTACTTGAGCATCCGGGCGATTGCAGCTCAGACCTGCGTCCTCGGACAAGTCCGGACACCTTGCTTGTGATCCGAAGAACAATTTGTACATCTCCTTGGGCGTCGCGCCCATAAAATGTTGGAGGACTCACGGTCCCTCCGGATTAAATTCCCACAGGCGGAGAGGGCAACGTTTGCAGGGCAGCATGCGGCGAATCAGCATAACTTGCGCCACTACGGTCAAGTTAATATCTCTTTCTAGGAGATCTCGAATGCGCTCCTGTAGTAGGGGCACATCTTTGGACGGCCCCCAGATAAGCCCTTCATTGACCCATGACGCTAGCCGTGGTGGGGGACCCGAGCGAAAAGCAGGTGGCGCCACCCATGTGGTGCCCCTGGGGGCTATGATGTAAAACCAGTCCCGTTGCCATAAGCCGAACTCCTCTTGGAAAGAGCCCTCGGGCCATGGAGCGTCGGCCATCTTGCTTATGATAGCTCCTCCGCACTTAGCGTGCTGCCCCTCGATCATCGTCGGTTCCACCTTGAAGGTTCTAAGCCACAATCCGAAGTGAGGAGTAATATGGAGGAAGGCCTCACACACGACAATGAATGATGAGATTTGGAGGATGGACTCCAGAGCTAAGTCATGGAATTCCAGCCCGTAATAAAACATAAGCCCCCTCACGAAGGGATCAATCGGGAAGCCTAGCCCCTGAAGGAAGTGAGATGTGAACACCACGCTCTCACCGGGCTGGGGAGTGGGAATGGCCTGCCCTTGAGCAAGCAGCCTATGCGAGATTTTGCCGGTTAGATACCTGGCATCTCTCAGCTTTCGCACGTCTTCTTCCGTAACGGAGGAAGGCATCCACCGGCCTTGAAGGTCGGAGCCGGACATCGTCGAAGGTCCGAAGTGCCTAAAACTAGAGCTTTGGGTGTTGGAAATCGAGGCGAGGGGCGGATTCGATTGGATTGAAAAGAAAGGAGTCGAGCCTTGGTCTCTTTATAAAGGAGTTGAATACCAAGAGCCCTCCCCATAACCGTTTGGGACTCGCTTTCAATGAGGGAGTCATACCAAAGGCACGATTGGGTTACCCACACCCGTATTGATGAGAATCCCGGAATAAGGGGACACGATCTCTGCTTTGACAAGACGTGCCAAGGAAACCGCCTCGTTAAACGCACTGAGGTGGAACAGTAAAATGATTCGAATAAAGGCTTGGCCGTGGCGTGATGTCACACTGCGGAATACGTCAGCAGATTAGATTTGTGCAGATATTATTCTCTCTACGGTGGTATGTGGAACTTATTTTGCAGAGCTGGACACTATCCTTGTGTTCAACATCTTCTATGAAGTATTCGGAGGAGGAATCCGCCTTGCAATGCCGAAGACAATTTGCGTGCCGGACTCGTCGTCATTGAAGCCTGGTTCAGGGGCTACTGAGGGAGTCCTAGATTAGGGGGTGTCCGGATGGCCGGACTATGACCTTTGGACGGACTCCCGGACTATGAAGATACAAGATTGAAGACTTCGTCCCATGTCCGGATAGGACTTTCCTTGGCATGGAAGGCAAGCTTGGCGATATGATATGAAGATCTCCTCCCATTGTAACCGACTCTATGTAACCCTAGCCCTCTCCAGTGTCTATATAAACCGGAGAGTTTTAGTCCGTAGGACGAAGAACAATCATACCATAGGCTAGCTTCAAGGGTTTAGCCTCTCTGATCTCATGGTAGATCAACTCTTGTACTACCCATATCATCAATATTAATCAAGCAGGAGTAGGGTTTTACCTCCATCGAGAGGGCCCGAACCTGGGTAAAAACATCGTGTCCCTTGTCTCCTGTTACCATCCGCCTAGACGCACAGTTCGGGACCCCCTACCAGAGATCCGCCGGTTTTGACACCGACAGTCAGTGTCCCAAGTCCATCGCCGCCTTATGAAATGGCGGTGCATCCGTGTCATAGCGTTCATGTCCATTACTTTTAGTATGTGACAGCACACAACACCGTCCCGTTCGAACTTGGAGCATTGGCAGTAGTATTTGCCTTGGCGTATCGAGCCTTTCACGAATTAGTTCCTCCCTTTGTCCGAGTCTTCAGGTTTTGAATCCGACATGCCCAAAATAGAGCACACCTTGAACGTATGTTCGTCCACCTGGAAAGTCATGAACATGCTGGCGCTCTTTATTTCTTCCTGGAATCTGCAAGTTTTTGTGTGTTTTTGTTAAACTCGTGTGTGGTGTTTTTTGTAGCACCTTATGTTGTCGTGGCGAATAGAAGTACATTTCGTTTGATCATGGCACAGTACAGTGCATTAAACATGGCAACTGCATCTCACTAAACATGGCAACTGCATCTCACTAAACATGGCAACTGCATCTCACAAAACATGGCAACTGCAGTTGAGCAAACATGGCAACTGCAGTTGAGCATACAAGGAAACTGCAGTTGAGCAAACATGGCAACTGCAGTTGAGCATACAAGGAAACTGCAGTTGAGCAAACATGGCAACTGCAGATGAGCAAACATGGCAACTGCATATCATGGTTACTCTGTACCAAATGACTACTTTTCAAGAAATCATCATTTTCAAATAAGCTATTCAACTGCATTGCATTCTAGATGGCACCTACTACCTTCATGATTGTGCACATAAGATTGTAAACAACTGACTTACTTGTTAAAGATCTTGTTGGTGTATATCTTGCTCATCTGCCTCTCCATCCGTAAATACGCTAGCAATTTTGGATGCTTTAGCACGGAGTTCGCTTCTTGCTGTAGCTCAGATCCCAGTATTTTTTGTTGCAAACTGCTTGGCAAACTGTAGCAATGAGTTGCCAGGGCTCATGTACTGCTTGAAAACAGCGTTGAACCTCTCGCTGCACTGCGTAGTCTATAGAAACAGGAAGAAGCACTGCATGAAGTAGGCCGACACCCAGTACATTCGCTTATCCCACAGGTTATCAAGCGTCTTGTTATCTTGGACTTGATATGTTTCTATCATGGCCATCCAGCTCCTTTCAAACTCCTCCACTGTCAAGCTGTGGTCCACGCACAGCTTGAATGCCTTGTGTAGTTCTGGACGGTCTGCAAAGAATGGTCCTAGCGTTTCCTCAGCCTTCTTTATAATGTGCCACCTGCAGTGCCTATGCACTGCCAACGGAAAGACCTCTTCTATGCCTGCACGCATGCTAAAATCCTGGTCTATTATTATGTTCATCGGAGCAAGTCCATCCATGCACTCCAAGAAGGTCTTGAACAACCAAGTGTACCCATCAATGTCTTCGTTCCGAATGAGCCCGCATCCGAACTGCAATGACTGATTGTGGTTATTTATTCCTATGAAAGGAGCGCATGGCATCTTGTACATATTAGTGAGATATGTTCCGTTGAATGAAATGCAATCTCGGAAATGTTTGTAGGCTCTTCTTGCAGCACCATCCACCCAATACATGTTCCTGACACGGTCCTCATCATCCAACCTTATCCTGTAGAAGAAATCTGGATCTTCCTTTGCTTTCTCATCGAAGTAGGCCATCGTGGCTTCTATGTCAGCCAACTTGCTCTCTCTATGGTATTTTGCCTTTAGGTTTGTGACGTCAGCTGGTATGTAGGGCATGCTACTCATAGTCCCATTTTTGCTGTGGATGAGGGATAGTATCTGCACCATTCTTGATGGACCGGTGTTGCAATCATGTAGCAGCTTTATGAATTTCTTCTCGAGGGGGGTGAATCCTCTGTGGGCGGTCAGAAATTTCACCAGGTCAAACTTCTTTATGAGTTCGTGGTTGTGCTCGTCAAAATATTCCGTGACCACCCACCGTGCTCCATCTACGTTCAGCTTACACCGGACATGGCATTCCATCTTGAGAATGATTCCTCTCTTTCATTCCGGAACGACATGCGCAACACCTTTACCCTTCTTGTTCTTTCGTGCCTTGTAGCATCTCATCTCACCTCTGCTGTACTCGTTAGTTTTTTTAATTTTCCTATGGTATTCGGTGTTGACCGCAAACCCATGGAACTTTGCATATGTCTGGTAGAATTCCTTTGCTTCTGCGAATGAATCAAATCTCTGCCCAACGTACGGTGGCTGAGGTATCATGATTTTTGATTGCCCATCATCTTCATCCCCTTGTGCTTCGTCATCAGTTTCGTCATTCACTTCAGTATCGGCGGCAGTTTCATCTACTTGAGTGTTGACAGTGCTTGCGTTCAAAGGTGTGCTTGTCGGCATTGCTGGAATGATTGCCATTTCCGACACTGACTCGGCATTGTTTGTGGCATGATTGGTGTCTGGCTGGTGGAACGTGTCTTCCGTGTGCTCAGAGCTCCCGGGAGTAGATGTCCCCGCGCCGCTGTTGATTGTAGTTGAAGGCCCTGTAATAAAAAAAACAGGTATGAGCGTAAGATTTTGCTTGAATGACATGTTTATCGTAATGGAGTACATCAACTGCATGTGATTTGGTCTGACATCATTCGCACATCTAGCTGTGAGTCTGCATATGGACATGCATGGCAACTGTAGTTCTGCAGTCATTGCAGCTACAGTCCAATAAACATGGCAACTGCTGTTGCCAATGCATGGCAACCAGCTTCTTTAAGTACCAGATCTTGGATTCTAAATCCATGTCTGCTACAGTCCTACATACATGTCAATTACTGCTGCCAATACATGGCAACCAGCATACTCTAGCATCGAAACTTTGCTTTCTAGGCTTGAGCTCACTAGGCAAATGCGATCAATCATTAGCGTTGCCGACACTCTCTTATCAACTGGCAAACCCCGAATACAATACATGAGTCATTTGCACACGACGACCTGTTAGCATTTTCTGTTTGTTTTGTCCACCACCACAGTTACTAATCTTCTTTTCCTCACATGCTATCCCCCACACAAACCAAATGCATGCGATGTTTTTTGAGGTTCAAATTTTCTTACCTTGCTATGCCGCATGCGCCCATCTTGTGTGGTCTGTCATTCCAATTTGATGTGATCTATCTGGAATAGCGCTGTCCTGCAACTGTGAAGCTTGCCATGAGACATTTGCCGATGTAGTCCCAGCGTAACAACCTGTAATCATGGTAGTAGTTGGTCACTGCATGGCAAATGTAGTTTCTTCAACATGGCATGTGTAGTTGACCAATCATGCCACACAGATTTGTTCACACTTGCCATCCACGGGTGTTTATACATTTCAATCACGTTTGATCTTACATGGCAACTGCAGCTGTCAATAGTTGGCAACTGCAACTGTCAATGGATGGCAACTGCAGTTGTACATACATGGCAACCGCATTTTGTCCATACATGGCAACCGCAGTTGTACATACACGGTAACCGCAGTTATGCACACATGGCAACTGCAGTTGTCATGGGATGGCAACTTCAGTTGTCATGGGATGGCAACTGCAGTTTGTCTAGGGATGGCAACTGCAGTTGTCCAGGCATAGAACTGCAGTTGCCATCTATGTTCCGTATGTTATTTCCCTGCCCGCAACTTCACTTTTTATGGACTCACCTATGTATGAAGTCGATGGTAGGTACATGGTCGCCACCTGATGCCACGTGCTGCATGAATGTCCTACATTTTTGCCGATATAACTCGTGAGTCTTCTTACTATCCTTTACAAGTTTAATTTTCATGTCCACTACCAGTATGTTTCTTTTTCATATGCGTTACCTTGATTTGCCACGTTAGCTAGTTGAAGTTGGTTGCACATACATTTGTCAGTGTTAGCGCCTTGTGACTGATCTTGCCATGGTGGCCCCCTAAATGTGTTTTGGTCATAAGAACCTGCGAAAAATGAGATTGTAGGACATAAGTATAATGTCATTTTCATCGTCGTGAACATGGAAAAATGTTCTTTTCTTGTTATCATGGATCATACCAATGCCTGCGTATTGCTCTAGTAGTGGCAGCAATGGCCCCGTAGAAATGAGTTGACTGTACTCTGCTGCATCCCAAGGGGGCGTTTCTGGCCTTTGAGAAACCCAGGAATCAGTGCCATCTTTGTGATTCATTCTTTTCCCGTGTTTTGATTCTGCCAATGTGTTCTCAATCACCGCATGAACAAGAACGCATCAACATTCCGCAAAAAATGCATTTTCCGCTGTTTGCATGTAGAAGATAACACGACAATCTTATCACATTTTTCTGCGTAGGCAACCAACACATCATGGCAAATAGGACATGCACATCCACTGTCTTCTCTGAAATCTGTGTGCCAGCTATTATTTTGAACAGATGGCAACAGCTACTTCAACAGGATGGCAAGCAACAGTGTAACATGGTGGCAGCTAGTGGCAACGATAGGCGGCAACTAATGTTAGGAACAAGTGGCAACTATTTTTTCCTACCCCCCTTATGCCAAATTTCTCCTCTTCTCTCCCTTTTTTAGGGATTCCTATGCATCCTTCATTACCAACTACCTACACCAAACGAATCTAGAGCCTAAGCTTAACTCTGGCGTACTACATGGCCGATCTGATGTTTGTTGCCTGGCAAACACGAACACACACAAAAACATGTAGTGTTTTTTGCTCCAATAGATCTGGTGTATGCTGTTCGAGGAGATCCAGTCGCCATCCTCATTGGTAGATTTCCAATTTGGACTTCTAAATTCTGGCAGAAGAAGGGTGAGAAATAGTGGTAGATCAGAGACTCACCTGCTTTTTAGCTGGTCGTCTCTAGAAGGCTTGGTTGGAGTTGGGAGGGAAGGGGGCGTGGGGGGGGGGCATGGTTAGCGGTGGGAAGTCCCTATGGATCTGCTCTGGTTGCCATGGCAACCAAAGAGGACGGCGATGGAGGTACGAGATCGAGAGGTGGGAGAAGGTGGCGGCAGTTTGGACTGGGGATCGAAAGGAGGCCGGGACGGCTGGGTCGTCTGGGCAGCGCGGGCATCTGGCTCGGATGTGCGGGCTGTGTTGCCACATACCGGACGTGCGGGCTGTGGGTGCGCGCGCCCGGACGCGGTCGTGCGGGCGGGTTCTTCCCCAGGCCGCACGAGGTGTGCGGCACAACCCCCCCACACACACCGAACATGTGGCAGTTATCGGCCTACCTAAAGCAAAAATATTCACAAAGAAACTCTAAATACAGCAAAAAACTACTCAGAAATAAATAGAAGAAAATATATAAAGCAGAAAATAAAAAATATTTAAAAAAATTATTTTTGCGCTGCCCAGTGGGCCTGCTCGGCCTTGGGCGTGGCTAGGCAGGCCCATAAGGCCCAACAGGCTCACAGGGCAGTGCAGCAAAGGTAGGCCCAGAGGCCTGCATTAGAGAGGAGCTCGAAGGAGCAGCCGCGACTAGGCACTAGTAGAAAAAGGGTCAAATGTGAAGCACATTAGTGCTAGTTTGATTTTGAGCCGGCACTAATGTGTCCATTAGTGCTGGTTCCAACGGCTAGCCGACCGCTCTCATTAGTACCGGTTCGTGGCGAACCTTTAGCACCGGTTCGTGCCACGAACCGGTACTAAAGTGAGTAGTGGCAGGATGTTGTCAGTCTGGGGCCCCTCAGCACCTTTAGTACCGGTTTGTGTTACGAACCGGTACTAAAGGTCGTCCTACATAAACCCTTCGTCCACCCGAGCTCACTCTGTTCTTCCCCTTTCCCCTCTCCTCCTCTGTTCTTCCCCTCTTCCTCGAGCTCATTACACATTCTGCCCAAAATTTGTCAAGATTTGAAGGCCCCCATCCATTCAAATGATCACAAAGGTTAGCAACTTTGTCCTTTCATCTCTCATTGCTACATTAGCTCTTGCAATGCTTTGTATAGTGATTAATTTGTGAGTTTAGTAATTTGGGAGGATTTATATGTGGTAGTATTTGATTTATATGCTATTTGAGGTTAAAAATAACACTTAGTTTGCATATGTAGGTGTGGTTTACTTAGTGCCTTCTAAATCTCCGTCATAACCACCGTCGATCGCCCGCACCGTCCCGTCGCCAGGCACCACCTTGTGGTGAGGCTCTTGTTCATGAATGTTTTACATTACCAAATTGATGTTGTGTGATTTGGATATATAGTTACTCGTATAATTATCTTACCCGTACGTTGTTTGTTATACATAGTGCCATGGTTTTGATATCCGTCCCCGTTGGCCCTCGTCCTTGTTATGATTTGGATATGGTATATTCTCTTTTAAAACTAATTGTTGCATTTCGTGTTTATGACAAATTATGCCCATCAAGTTGACATGGATATTTTTATCTAGGAGGTATGTGAACCGGAAATTCCAACCGACCCTATTGTCGAGAGGTTAAATTTAGTTGAAAGAGAAAACAAGTATTTGAAAGAAAAATTGAAAAGAATTGAGGGAGAAGATGGAATTGGAGTTGCATGTTGCCGATGTCGTCGATGATCACAATATCAAGATGGAGAAAATGCGCTTGAAGATTAGAAAGATTAGAAAATATGCCATTGATAGTGAGGCTTGGTATCATTATGCTGTTGGATCAATTGTTACCTTAGTTGCAATCTTGATCGCATTTGTTGTTGCATTTAAATGGTTTAGCTAGAGAGTTATTTGTTTGTTGCATTTAAGTGTTGTATGAACTATATATATGTATGAACTTTATGTATGAACCCGTATTAATTTGGTCTTTTTGGTGTTGTGTAATGAAGATGAGCCGACAATGGATGTATGATGACTGATGCTCTCCCGAGTTCATTAATGGTGTGCATACTTTTCTGCTTGCCGCCGAGGCAAACAAGCGGGCGGATGGTTTTATGCCTTGTCCATGTGCTGGCTGTAAGAATGGTCACAATTACTCAACGTCAAGAACCATTCACATCCACCTATTTGAGTCCGGTTTCATGCCCCACTATAATGTTTG
Source organism: Triticum dicoccoides (assembly GCF_002162155.2). Lineage (NCBI taxonomy): Eukaryota > Viridiplantae > Streptophyta > Magnoliopsida > Poales > Poaceae > Triticum > Triticum dicoccoides. The sequence goes on from NC_041383.1 coordinate 779,399,747, forward strand.
GACCAAGCACGGAGAAAGAGGGGTTATGATGGAAGACAATGAAGAAGAAGAGGACGATGACAGCTATCCTATCCATGGGTTCCCTGAATACGATGATACAACAATGGGGGAAGAATCTGAGCCGGCAATGCGGGAAGAAGCTAAAGAAGAGGCATCAGATGAGCCCGCTGATGATCTAGGTCGGGCCATTGCCGATGCAAAGAGAAACTGTGCATGTGATTTGGAGAAGAAGAAGTTGCAGCGCATGTTAGAGGATCACAAGAAATTGTTGTACCCGAATTGCGAAGCTGACAAAAAAAGTTGGGCACCACACTGGAATTGCTGCAATGGAAGGCAGAGAATGGTGTATCTGACAAGGGATTTGGAAAGTTGCTGGTAATGATAAAGAATATGCTTCCAAAGGACAACGAATTGCCCAAGAGTACGTATGAAGCAAAGAAGGTTGTCTGCCCTCTAGGGTTAGAGGTGCAGAAGATACATGCATGCCCTAATGACTGCATCCTCTACCGCGGTGAGAATGAGGATTTGAACACTAGCCCGGTATGCGGTGCATTGCGTTATAAGATCAGTCGTGATGACCCTGGTGATGTCGAGGGCAAGCACCCCAGGAAGAAGATTCCTCCAAGGTGATGTGGTATGCTCCTATAATACCACGGTTGAAACGTTTGTTCCAAAACAAAGAGCATGCGAAGGTGATGCGATGGCACGGAGAAGACCGTAAGAAAGACGAAAAGTTGAGAGTACCTACTGACGGGTCGCAGTGGAGAAAAATCGAGAGAAAGTACATGGAGGAGTTTGCAGGTGACCCAAGGAACATATGATTTGGTCTAAGCGCAGATGGCATTATTCCTTTTGGGGAGCAGAGAAGCAACCATAGCACGTGGCCTGTGACTCTATGTTTGTATAACCTTCCTCCTTGGTTGTGCATGAAGTGGAAGTTCATTATGATGCCAGTGCTCATCCAAGGCCCTAAGCAACCCGGCAACGACATTGATGTGTACCTAAGGCCATTAGTTAAAGAACTATTAAAGATGTGGAATGGAAAAGGTGTACGTGCGTGGGATGAGCACAAACAGGAAGAATTTAACCTAAATGGTTGCTGTTCGTGACCATCAATGATTGGCCTGCTCTCAGTAACCTTTTAGGATAGACAAACAAGGGATACAGCGGATGCACACACTGTTTGGATGATACCAACAGTATATATTTGGATAGTTGTAGGAAGAATGTGTACCTAGGACATCATCAATTTCTTTCGAGCAGGCATCCCGTAAGAAAGAAAGGCAAGCATTTCAAAGGTGAGGCGGATCACCGGACGAAGCCTCGCCACCATACTGGTGCTGATGTACATGATATGGTCAAGGATTTGAAGGTAATCTTTGGAAAGGGTCCTGGCGGACAACCTGTTCCAAAGGTTGCTGACGGACGCACACCCATGTGGAAGAAGAAATCTATATTTTGGGACCTGCCATATTGGAAAGACCTAGAGGTCCGCTCCGCAATCGACGTGATGCACGTGACGAAGAATCTTTGCGTGACCCTGCTTGGTTTCTTGGGCGTGTATGGGAAGACAAAAGATACACCAGAGGCACGGGAGGACCAGCAACGTATGCACGGAAAAGAGGGCATACATCAGGGTCAGGCCACCTACGCTCTTACCAAAGAATAGAAGGAAATCTTCTTTGAATGCCTGCTCAGTATGAAGGTACCGTCTGGCTTCTCATCGAATATAAAGGGAATAATAAATATGGCAGAGAAAAGGTTCCAGAACCTAAAGCCTCATGACTGCCACATAATTATGACGCAACTGCTTCCGGTTGCATTGAGGGGGCTTCTAACGGAAAACGTTCGATTAGCCATTGCGAAGCTATGTGCATTCCTCAATGCAATCTCTCACAAGGTAATCAATCCAGAAATCATACCAAGGTTACAGAATGATTTGGTGCAATGTCTTGTCAGTTTCGAGTTGGTGTTCCCACCATCCTTCTTCAACATCATGACGCACGTCCTAGTTCACCTTTGCGAAGAGATTAAGGTTTTGGGTCCTGTATTTCTACACAATATGTTCCCCTTTGAGAGGTTCATGGGAGTCTTGAAGAAATATGTTCATAACCATGCTTGGCTAGAAGGAAGCATCTCGAAGGGCCATGAAAATGAGGAGGTCATTGAGTTTTGTATTGACTTTATTCCTGACCTTAAGCTGATTGGTGTTCCTGAATTGCGGCATAAGGGCAGACTGGATGGAAAAGGCACGCTAGGAGGAGATCAAATAATATGTATGGACGGGCATTCTCTCACTGAAGCACACTACACAGTTCTACAGAATTCTGCCTTGGTGGCTCCGTATATGGAGGAACACAAGAATTTTCTACACTCCAAACACCCAGAGCAGTCTGATGACTGGATTACACGTGAACAAACGAGGACTTTCGCCGGTTGGTTGCAGAAACGTGCCATGCATGATGGCGATATTGAAGATGACATGTACTCGCTGTCCCAGTTACCATCTTCGAATATAATGACTTTCAAAGGGTACGAGATAAATGGGAATACATTTTACATGATCTCCCAAGATAAGAAGAGCACCAACCAAAACAGTGGTGTCCGCTTTGATGCAACAACCAACACAGGAAAGGAAACATATTATGGTTACATAGAGGACATATGGGAACTTAACTATGGAGGTGGTTTGAAGGTCCCTTTGTTTCGGTGCAAATGGGTCAATATGACACGAGGCGGGGTAATGGAAGACCCGCAATACGGAATGACAACAGTGGATCTCAACAATCTTGCGTATGCAGACGAACCATTCATCCTAGCCAATGATGTGGAGCAGCTTTTTTATGTGAAAGACATGTCTACCAGGCCGAGAAAAAGAAAAGATAAGGAAGCCAATGGATCATACGATGAGCCAAAGCGCCACATAGTTCTTTCTGGGAAAAGAAACATCGTTGGAGTGGATGACAAGACAGACATGTCAGAAGATTATGAAAAGTTTGATGAAATTGCTCCATTCAAAGTGAATATTGACCCGAGCATCCAGTTAAATGATGAAGATTGTCCATGGCTACGGCGCAAAGGGACACACGTGAAGAAAAACTTTCACACCCAAAGATATAGGATGTGATCGGCTTCATTATCATCACTTTCTTCTATGTTTCACACCCAGGAGGGAATCTCTGTAATAGTTAGGGTAGTTATGTGTTTTGGCATTTGAAACGCGAAGAAATTTTATTTGAAACAAATTCTTTCATGCATTTACTGATTTTTTCAGCTAAATGACCCTGAAATTGAAAAGCATTTCAAATGAACTCAGAAAAGGTTGAAAGTTGGCATGGTATCATAATTTCACCCACATAGCATGTGCAAAAAAGTATCAGGGTTTCAGACAAAAACTCATCTGATACAAAGGCATTTCATTTTTTAAATGACCTAAGCATTACCAAATTGAATATAATGATAAAACACACTAATATTAAACATAAGAAAAAAGAATCGCTGAAAAATCTATTTTCAAAGTTAAGTTATTCACAAACTAGTGATTCACACAAATTTCAAATAATTCAAAATTTAAACTATTCAAATTTGAAAACTACCGGCATTAACAGAAAGTTTGTAATTTTTTGTACCTAAAGCAAAAATATTCACAAAGAAACTCTAAATACAGCTAAAAACAACTCAAAAATAAATAAAACAAAAATAAATAAAGCAAAAAAATAAGAAAATAAAAAAGCCCGCCTACTAGGCCAAAGCGGCCTGCATACGACTAGAAACCCAACGTGTTGTTGGGCCAGGATGCAGGCCCGCAAAGGACCAGTAGGCCCATAGGGCAGCAGAGAACAGGTAGGCCCAATAGGCCTGCTATGGAGAGGAGCTCGAGAGAGCTACCGCACTCGGGTTTATAAACTAGTGCGGACGCCCCTCGGCTAGCGAGGTGGGACTAAACTTGTCGCACCGAACCTGCTCCAGCACACACCTTTAGTACCGGGTCGTGGCACCAACCGGTACTAAAGGGGGGGTCTTCAATACTGGTTGTAGCCACCACCCGGTACTAAAGGGGGGGCGCTTCCCGCCGCTTGGCCTGGCCAAAACAGACATTTAGTACCGGTTGGTGGCTCCAACCGGTACTGAAGGTGCCTTCTATATAAGCAACACTTACAAATTTCATCAGTTTCATTCTCCCTCTCCTTCTTTCTCCTCTGCCCCATCGCCATCGCCCCTCGTCACCACCCCCGTCGCCGTCCCCGTCGCCGCCCGTCGCCGTCGCAGGCCTCGGCCGTCCACATCCCCGTCGTCCCCGTCGCCGCGCCCCGCCCTGTTGCCGCGCCCCGCCCCGTCGTCCCCACCCGGCCCATCCCCGTCCCCGTCATC
>NC_041383.1:779404648-779436806 GCF_002162155.2 Triticum dicoccoides
CCTGTCGCCGCCCCCCGTCGCTGCGCCTCGCCGATGAGCTCCTGCCCCGGCCGCCATGTCCCCCCCACACACACATTAGTTTTTTAGTTATAGGATTTTTTTTTCTATTTTTAGTTATAGAAATATCTATAGAAATGTTAGAAATTTTTCTGATTTTTAGTTATAGAAATATTAGAAATGTTATAGAAATGTTAGTTATATAGAAATGTTATAATTTTTTTTGTTTTTTAGTTATAGAAATATTTATAGAAATGTTAGCAGTTTTTTTGTTTTTTAGTTATAGAAATATTAGAAATGTTATAGAAAGGTTAGAAATTTTAGAATTAGTTTTAGTTAGATGAATTAGATTAATGTCAAATTGTTAGAATTTGCATATAGAATTTTAGTTATCACAATCCAATCATTTAAAAATGTTACTTTTTGCGGGCATATATTATTTGTTCTCGACGATGCCCGGCCCGCATCCTCGCCGTCGACCCGTTCGCACCGACGTCCGGCTGACCCATGTCCAGGACTGGGCTCCGCCGGGCTGGCACTGGGAGGTGCTACCTGGAGGGGCGCGCCGCTTGGTGAGGAACCTGGCCTCAGGTCCCGTCGTCGCCCCTGATCTCGTTTGGTGGCGTTCGCGTGGGCCATATTCGGTGCAGAGGGAGCCGTCCCCGCCGGAGGTGGTGCGTCGCCGTGTGAGGGAGAAGGACGAGCACGTCCATCGCTACATGGCTGCTATGGACGTCAGGTTCTCCAATACTTGGCAGGTTCTTTGGGCAGATGACTGGAAATATGATCCTGTGATGGCTCCTTCTCTTTGGGTGTCCACCGCCCGCGCCCCAGGAACCGCGAGTGGCCTAGATTGTTCTGTAGTATTCGATCTTTATTAGGTACCTAGCCAGTGATGTATTTGATACATAATATTTGAGATGATATATTCGAGAATATATATTAATCGAGATGATGCATATTATGTACTATATGATTCAGTTTTTCCTTATTGATTGCATCCATGCATTGTAATTTGAATACTAAATTGTTTTATATTTCTTCTGTATTAGTTAAGTAAAAGCTATGGCGGACAATACCGGCAGAGAGAGAGAAGAGGAATTGTTCGAGATCATACGCATCCCTCGCAGGCTAGATGATCTGAATGAAGCAGATGACGGCTCCCAATATTTGAACAATACCGGAGAGGGTGATGATAAGATATTCGATCTCGACGACCAAGCTGATGAAGTCATGAACTATGATTATGATTATGATGACACAGACAATAATGTTGATCTTGAAATAACAAAGACTACCGGCGAGGTATATTTATATAAGCAGACATCTGGTGATCATCACATGTTTTTTTATTTGAAGATATATTAACGAATCGATCTTTCTTCTTTCAGCCCTCCGGATCGAGCAAATCTGCTTCTACAGACAGCAGGACAAAGCGAGTTCCGGGAAAAAAGTTGAAGGAGGGTCTAAAGTACAACATCGACTCCATCAAATCTAGTGGCGAACCCCTCATGCCTAAGAACATTGCGAACAAGTGGACTCGTCAGTGCGGAGTTCTTGTGAAGGACCAACTCCCGATCTCCATTCAAGAATGGAAAGAGCCAAAAACTAAACGTCCATATGTTACTTGGGTCGACAACTAAGCAAAAAAAAAACCGTTTGGGAATCTCTCATGGAAAATTTCACCCTACCAAATTATTTCACTGATGCAGATGTGCAGAAAGTCAAGGCCGCTGCTCTTAAGAAGATGGCAATTGCATTCAACACCCACAAGAAAACTGTATGGGCCAACTACCCTCACTGCAGAAAGGAAGACTCCAGAATTCAAGGGAACACTGGAGAAGGAAAGAGAACACTGGGACGCTTTCGTGAAATTCAAGGAATCAGAATTATCTAAGGAACGGTCGAGAAAAAATAAGGCCAATGCCGCAAAAAAGACGCAGTTCCATAGGCTGGGTCCAGGTGGCTACGCGGTGGGAATGCCTAAGTGGGATAAGTCTGAGCAAGAGATGGAGGATGCAGGGGTCACTCCGGTTACTAGGAGCTGGCCCCCCAGGTGCAGAACTTGGTTCTATGCGCATGGGGGGGGGGTGAGGGAGTCCTAGATTAGGGGGTGTCTGGATGGCCGAACTATGACCTTTGGCTGGACTCCCGGACTATGAAGATACAAGATTGAAGACTTCGTCCCGTGTCCGGATAGGACTTTCCTTGGCGTAGAAGGTAAGCTTGGCGATATGATATGAAGATCTCCTCCCATTGTAACCGACTCTATGTAACCCTAGCCCTCTCCGGTGTCTATATAAACCGGAGAGTTTTAGTCTGTAGGACGAACAACAATCATACCATAGGCTAGCTTCTAGGGTTTAGCCTCTCTGATCTTGTGGTAGATCAACTCTTGTACTAACCATATCATCAATATTAATCAAGCAGGAGTAGGGTTTGACCTCCATCGAGAGGGCCCGAACCTGGGTAAAAACATCGTGTCCCTTGTCTCCTGTTACCATCCGCCTAGACGCATAGTTCGGGACCCCCAACCCGAGATCCGCCGGTTTTGACACCGACATTGGTGCTTTCATTGAGAGTTCCTCTGTCTCGTCACCCTTAGGCCCGATGGCTTCTTCGATCGTCAACCACGATGCAGTCCAGGGTGAGACTTTTCTCCCCGGACAGATCTTCGTATTCGGCGGCTTCGCACTGCGGGCCAATTCGCTTGGCCATCTGGACAGATCGAAAGCTACGCCCCTGGCCATGAGGTCAGGTTTGGAAGCTTAAACTACACGTCCGACATCCGCGGGGACTTGATCTTCGACGGATTCGAGCCACGGCCGAGCACGCCGCACTGTCACGATGGACATGATCTAGCTCTGCCGCCGGACAGCGCCCAGAGCGCCGCTCAGGTGCCCGCTCCGACCATTAGCTCAGAGCCGACTGGGCCAGTCAGGAACGGACGGTTCGACGCCGTCCCAGGAGCTGTAATATCTACGACGATAGAGCCGAATACCAGCCTAGTCCTTTGCAAGGCCTATGACTCCAAGATGCCGGACTCCATTCCGAATTCCGAATCTTCCGCACCCCTTCCGATCGAACCCGATTAGGCTCCGATCATAGAGTTCACCGCCGCGGACGTCTTTCAGCACTCGCCCTTTGGCGATATCCTGAATTCACTAAAGTCTCTCTCTTTGTGAGGAGAGCCCTGGCCGGACTATGGTCAGCATGGTTGGGATGCCGACGACGAAGAAATTCGAAACCCACCCACCACCCACTTTGTAGCCACTGTCGACGATCTAACCGACATGCTTGACTTCGACTCCAAAGACATCGATGGTATGGACGCCAATGAAGGAGACGACCAAGAACCAGCACCTATAGGGCACTGGAAAGCCACCTCGTCATATGACATATACATGGTGGACACCCCCAAAGCAGGGGATGGTGATGAAAAAACGGAGGACGACCCCTCCAAGAAGCAGCCCAAGTGCCGACGTCAGCGGCGCCGCTCTAAATCCTGCCAAAGCAAAAACGGCGAATCCGACACCGGAGACATGAACACCCCGGACAGTGCCGAAGACAACCCCCTCCAGCAGGATTCAGCGCAGGAGGATGGAGGAGCCAGCCCTCATGAGAGAGTGGCACACAGGGAGGTCGAGGACGACAATTATATGCCTCCCTCCGAAGACGAGGCAAGCCTTGACAATGACGAATTCGTCGTGCCAGAGGATCCCGTCGAATAAGAGCATTTCAAACGCAGGCTTATGGCCACGGCGAGCAGCCTCAAGAAAAAACAGCAGCAGCTTAGAGCTGACCAAGACTTGCTAGCTGACAGATGGACTGAAGTCCTGCGGCCGAAGAGTATAAATTCGAACGCCCCTCCAAGAGTTACCCAAAGCGCAGGCTGCTACCCCAACTAGAGAAGGAAGGAACTAAACCTACATCACCAGCGTACGATGCGCCCGATCGGCCACCCCGTGGCCGCGACAGAGAGGCCTTTCGGCCCTCAACCCAAGCCGCACCCCGGCGCCGCTCCAAGAATACCAGAGCACGGGGAAACACAACAGACCTGCGAGACATATTGGAGGATAAGGCAAGGCAAACAAGATCGATCTACGGATCGCATGGGCGCCCCACATCACGTGACGATAACCATCACGCCGGATATGATAAATACGGCCAGGCCGAATACAACAGACAAAGCTCATTCGAGCTGCGTCGAGATATAGCCCAGTACAGGGGTGCCGCACACCCACCATGCTTCACAGACGAAGTAATGGATCATCAAATCCCCGAGGGTTTTAAACCCGTAAACATCGAATCATACGATGGCACAACAGATCCCGCGGTATGGATCGAGGATTATCTCCTTCATATCCACATGGCCCGTGGTGATGATCTACACGCCATCAAATACCTCCTGCTCAAGCTTAAAGGACCAGCTCGGCATTGGCTTAACAACCTGCCAGCAGAGTCAATTAGTTGCTGGGAAGACCTGGAATCCGCATTCCTTGACAACTTCCAGCGCACTTATGTGCGACCACCAGACACCGATGACCTAAGCCACATAATCCAGCAGCCAGAGGAATCGGCCAGACAATTCTGGACACGGTTCCTAACCAAGAAAAATCAAATAGTCGACTGTCCGGACGCAGAGGCCCTTGCAGCCTTCAGGCACAACATCCGAGACGAATGGCTTGCCCGACACCTAGGACAGGAAAAGCTGAAATCTATGGCAGCCCTCATGACACTCATGACCCGCTTTTGCGCGGGCGAAGACAGCTGGCTAGCTCGTAGAAATAACATAACCAAGAGCCCTGGCAATTCGGATACCAAGGATGACAATGGCAGGTCACGTTGCAACAATCACAAGCGCCGCATTAACAGCGACAATAATGAGGATACGGCAGTTAATGCTGGATTCAGAGGCTCTAAACCCGGTCAGTGGAAGAAGCCATTCAGAAGAAACCCTCCGGGCCCATCCAGTTTAGACCGGATACTCGATCACTCGTGCCAGATACACGGCACCCCCGAACAACCAGCCAACCACACCAACAGGGATTGTTGGGTGTTCAAGCAGGCAGGCAAGTTAAGTGCCGAAACCAGAGACAAGGGGCTGCGTAGCGATGACGAGGAGGAGCCCTGGCCGCCGAACAATAGAGGACAGAAGGGCTTCCCCCCGCAAGTGAGGACGGTGAACATGATATACGCAACCCATATCCCCAAAAGGGAGCGGAAGCATGCTCTCAGGGACGTCTATGCGTTGGAGCCAGTCGCCCAAAAGTTCAACCCATGGTCCTCCTGCCCGATCACTTTTGATTGAAGGGACCGCCCCACTAGGTTTTGTCACGGCGGATTCGCCGCGTTGGTCCTGGACCCAATCATTGACGGATTTCACCTCACTACAGTCCTCATGGACGGCGGCAGTAGCCTGAACCTGCTTTATCAGGATACAGTGCGAAAAATGGGTATAGATCCCTCAAGGATTAAACCCACAAAGACAACCTTTAAAGGTGTCATACCAGGTGTAGAACCCAGCTGTACACACTCAGTTACACTCGAAGTGGTCTTCGGATCCCCGGATAATTTCCGAAGCGAAGAGTTAATCTTCGACATAGTCCCATTCTGTAATGGCTATCACGCCCTGCTCGGACGAACCGCATTCGCAAAATTCAATGCGGTGCCGCACTACGCATATCTCAAGCTCAAGATGCCAGGCCCTCGTGGAGTCATTACGATAAATGGAAACACCGAACGCTCTCTCCGAACGGAGGAGCACACGGCAGCCCTGGTGGCGGAAGTACAGAGTAGCCTCTCAAGGCAATTCTCCAATCCGGGTGTTAAACGTCCGGACAACGTCAAGCGCGCCCGAAGTAACCTACAACAAAACCGGCTGGCACGTTCTAAGCAAGCATAGCAGTGCGGCCCCAACCCCAGCCCTCGCCAGATGGCGATATCGGTACCACACGTACATAATTACGCTTTGGAAATACCATGGGCATAAGGGGAGGGGCACAACTACGGCACGCCCAGAATGCGGCTCAACCGCACTTAGGGTCTCCCTATTCTGCCGTTTCCTTTTTTTATATACTTTCAGGACCCAACTATTCGGAAGGCCTGTCCGGCAATACACTCGCCGAACACACGATGCAACAGCCAGGGAGAGAACAAGCCACGTCAAAATGTCCAGGTGGTCTCTATAACGAGCTAAATACCTATTTTACTTAAAGTCCCGCAGCTTGCCCGTGGAGGGGGACATGTCAAATAATCCCATCTCTTGCTTATCGCACTATTTGTATCGTTCTGCTTTCATAGCAGCCCTTTTTTAATAAACAATACATAGCTCTTATCTATTATTGTATTCATGCATTTTTATACAAATATGTTCAGTCATGACATTATGCAACCGTACACTTTGGTACGGCCAATACACCAGGGGCTTAAGCACCCCATAACATGGTGTGAGAAGAGCGAACACTCTCATGAGTGCGGCACCCCGAACTTATAGCACTATATGCATCGGCTCCGAATCATGTCTTGGGTCAATAGTTGGGTTTGCCCGGCTCCCATGTTTTGGTACCTTACCTTCCGCAATGTTGGCTAAGGTAGCGCTGGGAGAACTACTACAATTGTGCCCCAGTTGAGCTGGGTTAACACCCCAGTAGAGAAAGCTAAAACTGACCGTCATGATAGTGCGAGAGACCGGTCACTGTTCGCGAGGTTTTTCGAGTCCCTAAAGACTTATGCCGCTTAGAGCGAGGAGCCGGATTTATCTGGCCTAGGCGTGGATAGCGCCCCGAACTCGGTCTTCTGAATACTAGGGGCTTCGCCGAAATTTAAAATTATAGAATTCTCTGGCTAAGTGAGAGTGATAAAGCATTATAAGTCCGATGGCCTGGTTCGTTGTGCTGAGCGCCTCCCTAGATGGACCCAAGAATGGGAACAAGAGCGCGCAGGTTTATCCCGAACACCCCAGCACTCGTGGCATGGGGGTAGAAGCCGACGACTTGCATCTCTCAGATTTGATAAACGGCCGCACAGAAGGTAATATTTTAAATTAACAAGCGTTGCTTAGCGCATATGAACAAAGTTTTCAGCGTACAGGATAACAGATGCGAGTCTACTAAAAATTACATCTTTGGAGTATTCACCCGCTATAAGGTGGGCACCCTTCAGGACGCCCTTGTAATACATCTCGGGCGTGCGATACTCCTTGCCCGGCGGTGGCACGTCCGTCAAAAGCTTCTCAGCGTCCATCTTGCCCTAGTGCACTTTAGCACGGGCGAGGGCCCGACGGGCACCTTCAATACAGACGGAGCACTTGATGACTTCAATCCATGGACAAGCGTCCACCAGCCGCCGCACCAGACCAAAGTAACTCCCAGGCATGGCTTCTCTAGGCCACAGCCAACTATGAGGCCCTTCATGGCCTGTTCGGCCACCTTGTGGAGCTCGACCAGCTGCTTTAGCTGGTCGCTCAGGGGCACCAGATGTTCGGCCTCAGCATATTGAGACCAGAACACCTTTTCTGTCGAGCTCCCCTCCTCGGCTCGGTAGAATGCGGCAGCATCAGACACACTACGGGGCAGATCGGCGAACGCTCCTGGAGAGCTCCGGATTTGGGTAAGTAACAGATAATTCACTTTTATATGCTTGCTTTGCATAAAGAATGCCTTACCTGCCGCTATTTTCTTTATTGCCTCAATCTCCTGGAGGGCCTTCTGGGCTTCGGCCTTAGCGGTTTTGGCACTCTCAAGAGCCAAGGCGAGCTCGGACTCCCGAGTCTTCGAGTCACGCTCCAAACTCTCGTGTTTCTCCACGAGAGCCTGGAGGTCTTGCCGCACCTCCGCCACCCGCGCCTCCTGCTTCTCTCGCTCGGTGCGCTCCAAGGCCGCACTGTTTTCGGCCTTGGACACCGCTTCCTTCAGGGTCGCCACCTCGGCCGTGGCCCCTGCAACATTCACGTTGGTCCTGTCATTATTTGGAACCAGGTATTTCTATATACATTTACATACGGTATTACATACCCTGCTTGTCCTCGAGCTGCTTCTTGGCACGACCGAGCTCGCTCTCGGACCGCTCGAGGCTCACCTTCAATGCATCGACCTCCGCCGCCAGTGCGGCAGAGGTCAGCAGCGCAACCTGCATTCCCATATTGACATATTTATGTTAGACTCCTGCGTATATCTTTTTAGATCCTCAGCTCGGCTTTTCTTCCCGAACGCCAAGCTGAGCATCAGGGGCTACTGTCTATGCGGTAACATTTTTATATGTTTTGAATACTTACCTCAAAGCCTGTTAGAAGGCTCGTACAAGCTTCGGTCAGCCTGCTCTTGGCGGACTGAACCTTCTGAATCACCGCACTCATAATAGTGCGGTGCTCTTGTTGATGGAGGCGCCGTTATGCACCTCCAGCAAATTGTCCGGCGCCTCCGGGTGGACGGAGGTCGCCGGCGTCGTAGGCTTGCTCTTCTTATGAAGGCGCCGCCTGCCGGACTCCGGAACCACTGAAGGTTCCGGAGCAGTGTCCGGCCCAGGGCCGGACTTAGATCCCTCCAGGGCTTTACCCCCTTTCGGCCTGGAGTCTGGGAGGTCTCCTTGCGGTGCCTCGAGGACCACCTCCTCCTGGTTTAGTCCCTTTTGGGACTCCACCTCGACGTCGTCCGTAGGGAGAGGGGAGGAGGCTGTCGGAAGTGAAGCGCTATTCACGTCCGACGAATCCAGAGAGCCGCTCGACGAATCGCCGAGCTGAGCCTTGGGCGGACTGCATGATTGAATTCGGCGTCAGAAAATACCGAATAATAAAGGAGCGCCATAAGTTATTCGGGTATCTGGATGCTTACGATTTTGCCAGGGGCTTGACCTTGGATGGCCATTCCTCCCTGCCGTCTTCGGCATCGGAGGCGAAGTCCGGCAGAAGGGTCTTCCCCTTCTTGGACCCTCCGGCCTCCCCAGTTGGGGCGGCCTTCCTTTTCTTTCCTCCCCCTGTTGGAGGGGGGGAGGCTTCTTGTTCCTCCTCCTCGTCTTCAGAGGCAGAGGGTGCTTCGAGGTTGTTAGGTGATGAATCCGACACAACCAGGCGTCAAGAACTCTTTCGAGTCCCCGTGACCTTCTTCTTGGCCTTCTTCTCCGGCACCACGTGAGGTGCCGGAACCAGCAGCTTCGTTAAGCGAGCGTCCGCTGGGTCTTAGGGCAAAGGAGCCGGACAGTTGATCTGTTCGGCCTTCTTCTGCCAATCCTGTTAAAGGGATGGGGGTTTAGATCCCGCATAGAATAAAATCTATGGAAAACAAATACCCCGTAATGGGAAAATTAAGCTCACCGTGCTGGCTTGGCACTTGGCCCAGAATCTGCGATCCTCGGTGACGGGAGGGGAGACCTCGGAGCTCTTGAATAGCACCTTCCAGGCATCCTCATGCTTTGTGTCGAAGAGCCGGGATAGAGTCTGGTGCTGGGCCGGGTCGAACTCCCACAAGTTGAAAGCCCGTCGTTGACATGGGAGAATCCAGCGGAAGAGCATGACCTGGACTACGGTGACAAGTTTAACCTTCCTGCCGATCAGGTCTTTGATGCAGGTTTGAAGTCCGGTCACTTCTGCCGAATTACCCCACAATAGGCCCGTCTCTTTCCAAGATGTGAGCCGTGTGGGGATGCCAGATCGGAATTCAGGGCCGCTGCCCATTCAGGGTCACACGGCTCGGTGATATAGAACCACCCCGATTGCCACCCTTTGATGGTCTCTAAGAAGGCGCCCTCGAGCCATGTAACGTTGGCTATGTTGCCCACCATGGCGCCTCCGCACTCCGCTTGGCGGCCGCCCACGACCTTTGGCTTGACGCTGAAGATCTTCAGCCATAGGCCAAAGTGAGGCTGGATGCGGAGGAAGGCCTCACACACGACGATAAACGCCGAGATGTTGAGGATGAAGTTCGGGGCCAGATCGTGGAAGTCCAGGCCGTAGTAGAACATGAGCCCCCGGACGAACGAGTGAAGAGGAAAGCCCAGTCCGCGGAGGAAATGGGGGAGAAATACAACCCTCTCATGGGGCCTAGGGGTGGGGATGAGTTGCCCGTCATCTAGAAGCCAGTGCGCGATGTCGTCAGACAAGTATCTGACCTTCCTCAACTTTTTGATTTGTCCCTCCGTGACGGAGGAGGCCATCCATCTACCTCCTGCTCCGGACATGATTGGAGAAGGTTGAGGTGGGAAGTGCGGACTTGGGCGTTGGAGCTCGAGTGCGCAGGGATGGATAAGCAAAGGAGGAAGAAGGCGTAAATGGAAAGGGTAGATCCTTATCCCCTTATATGGGCGGCCAAAACTACAAGCCCCAACCAGCCTAATAAAACTCGCTTATCTCCCAAGCGCCGCGGTTAATGGCGCGGTTGGGTTACCCACGCCCGTATTGATGAGATTCCCGGAATAAGGGGACACGATCTCTACTTTGACAAGACGTGCCAAGGAAACTGCGTCGCTAAACGCGCTGAGGTGGAACAGTAAAATGATTCGAATAAAGGCTTGGCCGTGGTGTGATGTCACGCTGCGGAATACGTCAGCAGATTAGTTTTGTGCAGATATTATTCTCTCTATGGTGGTATATGGAACTTATTTTGCAGAGCCGGACACTATCCTTGTGTTCAACATCTTCTATGAAGTATTCGGAGGAGGAACCTGCCTTGCAATGCCGAAGACAATTTGCATGCCGGACTCGTCGTCATTGAAGCCTGGTTCAGGGGCTACTGAGGGAGTCCTGGATTAGGGGGTGTCCGGATGGCCAGACTATGACCTTTGGCCGGACTCGCGGACTATGAAGATACAAGATTGAAGACTTCGTCCCGTGTCCGGATAGGACTTTCCTTGGTGTAGAAGGCAAGCTTGGCGATATGATATGAAGATCTCCTCCCATTGTAACCGACTCTATGTAACCCTAGCCCTCTCCGGTATCTATATAAACCGGAGAGTTTTAGTCCATAGTTCGAACAACAATCATACCATAGGCTAGCTTCTAGGGTTTAGCCTCTCTGATCTCGTGGTAGATCAACTCTGGTACTACCCATATCATCAATATTAATCAAGCAGAAGTAGGGTTTTACCTCCATCGAGAGGGTCCGAACCTGGGTAAACATTGTGTCCCTTGCCTCCTATTACCATTGATCCTAGGACGCACAGTTCGGGACCCCCTACTCGAGATCCGCCGGTTTTGACACCGACAGGGGGCGTTGGACCCGAAGACATGCCTGGTTTTGAAGAAGGCAAGTCTAAAAGGAGCCGAACAAAATATAGTTGACGCAATAGAAGATGCTCGAAAGGGGGTGTTCACACCCAACAGAGAGAATGACGAGCTTATGCGCGCCCTGGGAAATCCTGAACACCCAGGAAGAACACGAGGCAAGGGCGTTATTCCCTGGTATGAGGGCTTTTTGGAATGGAACGATGACTACAGGACCCGTGCAAGAAAGAAGATGGAGGAGGAGAAAAAGAGGAAGCTGGAGGACGAGCAGAGGAAGCAGGACGCAGAACGCCTTCAAGACCTAGAAGCAAGGCACGCGGACTTGGCACTCAAATTCCAGCAGTAGCAGCAACAAATTGACTCACTTAGCCAGGAAAGGGGGTCTTAGCAGCGGCAGCAGCAAGCCGATGATCGTCCAGCATTGGATAGCACCATCCCATCCATGCCGAGAAGCAGCGTTGGTTCCGCCCCTGGCGACACACTGCTGGATACATACCCTGTGGATGACATCATAGAGAACACTAGCTGTGAGCTACACTCCAAAATGAAGAACATATCCATGAAGGTGGCGGACGTCGTTGCTTTTACAATTACCCCCGAAGCAACCTTTCATTGCACCCTGATTCCAGAGGGCTATGCTCGTGTCTTCGTTGATGAAGTCGTGAACCCATATTCGAGGGTAGCGCTTGATATTCCTGGAGGTGACGATGAGCGCACACTGGGAGAGGCCATACACCGTATCATCCTATGGAGAAAGGATTGCATCATCTTTCGAAGTCCACCGACACCGCGTCTGCCGACTCCTCCTCGAAGTCCGTCACCGAGTCAGCAGACTCTCGCTCCTCCAAGTCCACAAACGCGTGACCGGACTCCTCTTGAAGTCCGCCACCTCCTCCAAGTCCACGAACGCGTGAGGCCACTCCTCCTGTTTCAAGTCCGGCACAGCGTCAGGCCACTCATTTTGTTTCAAGTCCGACACTGTGTCAGGCCACACCTCCTACTTCAAGTCCGGCACAACGTCAGGCCACTCCTCCTGCTCCAACTCAGCCACGTCAGCCATCTCCGCCGTCTCAGCAATCGCAGAAGAGACACGCCACAGCTATGGTGCGTAGCGGTACGAGTCGAGGTAGTACAGGAAGTACAGGCGGAGACAAGTGATATAAATATGGTCCAAGCCTCGCTCCTCTTCCTCAGAGGCCTTACGACATGACCGAGGAGCAAAACGCAGCCATAGTGCGGGCCCAAGTGGACACCCATTTTGGACCGAAACCGGCACCACCGCCAAGGGAGAAAGTGTATGAGAAAGTTATTGACCACTTTATTCATATGGCAAGAAAACCAGCTCCCAAGCCTGTTGACTCAGACTATGAGCACCAAATTAGGAAGCTACATCGAGCACGGCTACAGAAGGAAGCGAGCTCGAGCTCGAACCAACAAGCAGTTGTCAAAAAATGCGGGAAAACCGTTCCCCAGCTGGGAGAACAGGCGGCGCAATCGACCCCCCCGCTTGTTGTGCCAACAACACATGAGAGTACGTGTGCCCAATATTATTGTGGGAAAACCGTTAACGTTCCCCAGCTGGGCGATGTGGTAATAACAGAGGAGCATATAATGCAGGCTGAAATGCTCAAGATCACTGTTGGGCAACTCCTCGAAATCGAGCCCATGTCTCCGCTTAGAGAGGAGGAAATAAAATGGAAATATGTCTGAGGCCAACCTTTGGTCGAGCCAGACAAGGTCAAGAACCTCCAACGAGAATGTATGAATTGCATCAATGGTACATGAACATTACCAAGATTTCCAATCGAGTGTCCCTCATGGTGAATGTCAAGGAGGAGCATTACTTCCATGAGAAAGCTCTGCCCGTTGAGTATTCAGAACTATTTCAGTTATACAATCAAGACGCACTCGACAAGTCTATCGTCAATTGCTATTGTATGTAAGTGATTTCTTTCTGTAATTTAAGTCTCAAGCTAGCTGTAGTGATCATTTTGATCAACCATTACATGTAATTATCCTCACTATATTCTTTTCTGTGGTATTATATGCAGGATGAAGATGTATGAAATGAAAAAATCTGGATGCTATGGCATTGGGTTCATTGACCCAAATACCATTAATGAGTACACATGGAAGATTCCAAGTTGTCGAGCAAGTTTAGAGGAAAGCATGCTAGAGTTCTTCAAGCGCCTCAATACCAATGAAGATATACTACTTCCTTACAACTTCCCGTGAGTCACACTTTCTTGTACTACAAATCCTGTTTTTGCTTACTAGCTAGCTAGCTAGATGGTAATAATTAAGTGTATAGGGTTTATGGTAGTTGATTAGTGTTATGCACATGCCTGCTTAATTAAGACATGCAAACGTGTGCACATGTATTTTCCACTGGATCTTGTTAGACATTAAAGTTGAAGAAGGAAAAGTTGAAGCACTGGACTCACTACTTAAAGAAGAAAGTGACTACACCATCTTGAAGGGGATAGTCAACAGGTAATTTCAATCATTATTAACTATATCTTGGCCTACTTAGTTCGCCATTTCCTGATATGAACTATTTAATAACCCCTTTATTAATTTTCTTTGCCGGCGGGCAGGGCTTGGGCAAAGTTCATCAAGGTGACTCCAGGCAAATGGGCAAAAAAGCTGTTTTGGTATCGACCAAAGGTAAGTAATTAAGTAGTACTAGCTACCTAGCTAGCTACCATCTCTTTAATTCTTGTTTCAATACCATTAATTAATTATCATGCTTGATTAATCAATATCGGATTCAATTCCATTCTCGTAAAGGCCCTGAAGCAGGCGCCGGGAAATGATCTGTGTGCATACTACGTTTGCGAGAACATTCGCATTGTGGCGTCCGAAAGGAGCAGATCTCAAAGACAGGATTGGGTACGTTTGTTAGAACACTATCCACACCATTATCGATATCTAGTCACAAAACTAATACACATGCATATTGATCTCCTTCTTAACAGTTCAGAGAGTTGCGGGAGGAGCTCCTACCAACGGACCGCATACTAGCACTTCAAGAGAAAATAGCGGGATTTTTGCTTGACCAGGTCATAGATCCCAAAGGAGAATACTATTACCCGCTACCGCCCCCATGAACCACTTGTCATCGTGCTCCGAAGGCACCAAGGCAACATGTAGGAGAAATTGTATATATATATATATATATACATGTGTATGTGTGAATAATTAATGGTGTTGGTTGTGAGACATTTGATGATATATATATATATATATAGGCGGTTGTACGAGAAAATCTATTTATATATATGCATAACGTGTACAATATGTAGTATCGTAAAATACCAGCAAACAAAAAAGAATTAAATGGAAAACACAAAATTAACGGAAAATAAGAAATAAAACCAACCCCTCCCCCCCAAACATTTAGTACCGATTGGTGTTACCAACTAGTACTAATGGTCTACCAGCACCCGGGCCTAGCTCGTGCCACGTGGTGGCACTTTAGTGCCGGTTCGTGCCGTACCGGTAGTAAAGGGGGGGGGGCTTTAGTCTCCACTCTTTAGTGCCGGTTGTAGAACCGGCACTAAAGGCCCTTACGAACCGGCGCTAAAGCCCGGTTCTGCACTAGTGGGGTTTATAAACTAGTGCGGCTGCCCTTCGCTCGACGAGGTGGGACTAAACATTGTGCATCGTGGAACGGGAGCGCACCCTCTATAGTACCGGTTCCTAGCTCCAACAGGTACTAAAGGGCGGGTCTTTAGTACCGGGTGGAGCCACGAACCGGTACTAAAGAAGGTGCGCTTCTCGTCGGTCGGGCTGCCAAATTTGACCTTTAGTACCGGTTCCTGGCTCCAACCAATACTAAAGGCCTCCCCTATATAAAACAACACTTATGAAAATGTCAGTTAGTTCATCTGTTCGTCGCCCCCGTCCCCACGCCGCCCCCGTCACCGCCCCCATCCACGTGCCGCCCCCGTCACCGTCGTCGCCGCCCCCGTCGCCTCGTTGCTGCCCCTGTCTGTGTGCCACCCCATCGCTGCCCCCTGTCCCTGCCCCCGTCGCCGCCCCTGGCCGTCGCCGTTGTCGCCGCCCCCGTCGCGCACGTCCGTCAGCGCCCCGACCCATCCATGTTGCCTCGCATCGCCGGTCGTCGCCCCGCTGTAAGATCGACCACGCGCCCCGGCCGGCCCCCTGCCGCTTGCCGGCGACCTCTCCGCCTCTGTGCACGTGCACACACACGCACACACACAAAAACACACACACACAAATGTTTAATGTCAAATGTTAGATTATATAAATGTTAGATTATATATGAATTAGATAATGTTAGATGAGTTAGTTTTTTATACTTTTAGTTATAGATGAATTTATATTAATGTTAGATGAATTAGATATATATTAAATTTAGGTATATGAGATTTGATCATCTAATTAAAATTTTAGTATATAGAACTAGCTACTTTATTTTTAGTAAGAAAATTAATTAATAGAACTAGTTTAGTTGAATTAGTTGAACTAGTTAGTTGAATTAGTTGAGCTACTTTATTTAGGTATATTTTTAGTAAGTGCTTAGTTGAATTAATTAGTTGAACTAGTTGAATTAATAGAACTAGTTTAATTAGTTGAATTAATATAACTAATAAGTGTTTAATGTTTCACCTATGAACATGTAGGAAATGTCGTCTGACGACGAAAACGATTTCATTATGTGCAAAAACTGCGAAGACCAACGCGGCCTATGCGACAGAAATTTCCTAGTTGATGATAGGCGCTTCAGCATCAAGCTGGATGAGACCTTCGAAGTGGATACAGTAAGTCACAACGACAAGTCTTTTTTCGTAATTAAGCATGACTTATGCTTTATTTGCTTCAACCTATAATTTTAAACTTTCACTATTCTACTAGCGTATCCCCTACCATGCATTTTTTTGTCTTGGATAAGATAGGTTTCAGTCGTAACAAAACTATGGAGGTAAAGAGAGTTTACTTGAAGACCGAGCATGGTTATACCTTCAACGTTAAATTATACAATGCAGACACCTACACCTATTTTGAATGCAAAACTTGGCAAGCACTATGCAAGGCTTATGCATTTGAGCCTGATATGTTTATCACCTTTGATATTCGTCCTGAAGATGATATTGAAGGTAATAGAGACATTTAGGTCAATGTGCAGACGCCTCCAGTTCTACCATTATGTGAGTTTCTCAACCATATTTATGTCTTTGATATTGTTTTTTCAAAAATAGTTGACAACTAATTTCTATTGATAGCTTATTTCCATTCAAGCAAACATGTCCAATGCTTGGTAGACAGGACCGTCCACTGTCCCGGGGCTGAACTAAACTGCCAGGAGATAAGTCATTATGTTTCATGGCTTAAGGATCTTGATGCTGTGAAGACAAATTATTTTCCTGAATATGAAAATCTAGGTACTCAAAACGTGCGACCAATAGTGTTCGTATTGAACTACGGTCGTATCTATTTAGAAAAGATGGTAAGATTTTTACTATTTTTGCTTAGTTCATCTTTTGCATACATTATTTTTCAAGCTAAACTTGATTGCTAAGTTTAATGTATTGGAGATATGCCCTAGAGGCAATCATGTAATGATGATATCTCCATATGTGTTCATGAGTCATTTGTATTATCCTCAAAAATCATCAATGATATGTATCAATAAGTATGTGACTTGTTTGTGGAACAATGTATTGTATGATGATTGTTCTAATGGTCCCTAGTTGATGAGGTTATGCGGACACATATCCTCGACTAGTATACGACTCGGTTGATGACTATGTTTCACAAGTCATGTGCATGGAGATGCTAAACCGATAGTATGGACTCGGGGATGGAGATCACCGAGTCGGACAGACCCACTTTGAGACGCAGCGAGATATAGTCATCTGTTAGTCTCAAGTACAATGTCTATGACATGTCCTAGACCTGAGGTCCTCGCATGTTCTTGGGATGAGGGTCGACTCACTTAGGGTCTATCAAACGCTACTCCGTAACTGGGTAGTTATAAAGGTAACTTTCGGGTAAGTCGTGAGACATGCCGCGAGACATGGTTGACCAAGATGGGATTTGCCACTCCTGTATGGAGAGATATTCTCTGGGCCCTCTCTGGTGATTAGATTCGGGAAAGCATGGCCATGCGACTTGGGTTAAGTGTTAACCCAGTTCGAGAATCTGTATCACGGTTTCGAGAAGAGAGGTCGAGCTACCACAAGGGTGACAAGTACTCTCCTTGGGTTCGACAACAAATATCGTGAGGCAAAAGGAATGTTGCATATGACACATTGTCAAGGTTCGTCAAACGACTTTACACACACATGGGAGTTGGCATCTTCTGCTAGGAGCCGCTACCAACTATCAACTCTGGTCGTGTCCATGTGTACGTGAACCTATAGGGTCGCACAGTTAAGGGGCTGCAGCCCATCCGGATTAGATCCGAGTGATAAATGGATGTGGACTCCTAGTGGGCTCAAGTGTTGAGCCCACCTCGGAGGTTTATATAAAGGGGATTGGGCACACCACTTAGGGTTGATCTTGATCCAACCCTCGATAGCCGCCGCCATTACACACACCCATGACGTGCGACCGGACCTAGCAGTCCGCCACCCACCGCTGCACCCCGCACGTGTGGATACCTTGGAGGCATCGCATCTGCGGTGCTTGGACGAACCGTTGGAGGGAACCGCGAGGCGCCGTCCGCGGGAGATCACCCTTCACGGGTCTTCACTGTTCGCGGGAGGTCGACGACGCAAGGAGGAGATGACACGGGAGATCGGCTACACGCATCACCAACTCTACTTCCGCTGCGGTAACTGCGTGTCTAGTGGTAAACCCGATCCCGTGATCTATTTCCAGCAGCATGATCTTGGATGCGCGGTAGAAATTTTTATTTGGCGCTAGCATAGCGTACCACGTGTTCCAACAATGGTATTAGAGCCTCCGCTGTGTGGTGATAGATTCGATGATATGCATATGAGATATGTAGATCGGTTCAAGTGCGGGTCGATGAGATCGGTCGCGCACGTCAGTGTTGAAGGTTGGTTTCGTGATCTTGTTTCCATGATCGTGACGCAGAGGTCGTGACACGACTTACCCCTACCGGTTGGTTTCTACCATCGGGGTAGACAGTGGAACGTAAACCCGGATGCAGCACACGAAGATCAATGAGATTGATCGAATCTGAACATAGATCAACACCTTGGAAATGTGATTTCCGCGGTGCTGAAATCTGTTGGAGCGGTCTCGGTAAAGCGGCTGTAACTTTTGCATACGAACTCCGATTTTGCTCCACGACCTGTCAAACTGAAGCTAACGAAAAGTTGGATTAGTGGCAAAATTTCAGAACAAGATTTTAGCGCTTCTGGCTAGGCCAAAATCTGCTTGGAAGATAGAGTTTCAGGAGGTTTTATCTTCGGCGGTAGAACGTCTGACTCGTTTTTGCAGGGGATTGGGCCCATGTGTGTTGCTTGTATATCATTGTTTCATGACCTGCGAGTCATGAGTGCGGCAACCGGTAGGAGGCATATGGTTGTCCCATTATTGTATTAATGACCTGCGTGTCAACATGAGAAGCCATGTAATGTAATTTACTTTCAGTAGCTATTAGTTTTTAATAGCATAGTATCGTATGTAAAACTTGGCGGTTGACACCATGGCATGGAGATGGAGATCACCACGAGGACAACCATGCATGGGCAGACCACGAACGTGGAGATGGAGATCACCATGCGCTGTGAAAAGGGGATATACCATATCACACATATATAAACTGCTTGTGAAAGTTTATCCCTTTTGTGCATCCTTCTTTTGCATGGTAGATGTTTTAAGTAGGGTGATCCCTCAAAAAATGTCAAGTACAAATGCCTCCCCAGTTGCTGCACCTTCACATGTCAAGTATATTTAGTGGCGGGACTATGAAATTAGGGTGCCACTAGATCTCCTTGAAGTGATGGGTTTGTGTCGGACACTTACACACGAAGCATTAGTTGACTTGTCGTGGCTATCAAAACAGTTTTGGGCCACGAGGCATAGGAGTTGGCGAGGCATGAGATGTCCCCCAACAACAAGAGTTGTATGGAGATACGATTAGCAAGAGTTGCTTACCAAGTGATCTCGTCCTCTAGCGGTGATGCAAAAGCTCACTAGTTGACATGTTGATCTTGGATCTTGAATCAGTAAGTATCAATCAAGGGATGTTGATTTTAGTGGGAGTAATGACCTTATTAAAATTGTTTAATATGAATTACTCTTCATGAATACATGTCTTAGTTTTGCATATTTCTGTTGTAGATTAATGGCACCACCTGCTCAAGTTACCCCTTTTGCGTTGAAATCAATCCTGGAAAAAGATAAATTGAATGGAACGAACTTTACCACCTGGTATAGAAACCTGAGAATTGTTCTTAGGCATGAGAAAAAGGAACAAGTTCTAGAGAATCAGCTTCCAGTGGAACCTGCCGATAATGCTAATGCCACAACCAGAAATGCCCACCAGAAACTCGTTGATGAATCAAACGAGATCAGCTGTCTCATGCTGGCTTCTATGGAGCCCGATCTGCAGCAGCAGTTCGAAAATATTGAGGCTTTCGATATGATCGAGAACCTCAAGAGCATGTTTCAAATGCAGGCTAGGACCGAAAGGTTCAACGTTTGGCGATCCTTGATGGATTGTAAGCTGAAAGAGGGTGATCCACTGAGCCCACATGTGATCAAGATGATCGGGTACATGCAAGCTCTGGATCGGTTGGGCTTCCCACTTGGGGACGAGTTGTCCACAAATACAATTCTAGGTTCTCACCTAGATAGCTATGGGCCGTTCATCTCGAACTACCATATGCATGGGATGGAAAAGAAACTCACTGAATTGCATGGGATGCTCAAAGTGGCAGAGCAGGATATCAAGAAAGGTACGCATCATCAAGTGTTGATGGTGCAGAACTCGGCTAAGTTCAAGAAGAGTTGGTCCAAGAAAAATGGCAAAGAGAAGGAGGCAACTCCAACTGCTGCTGCTGCGCGCCTAAGTCAAGGACGACCTCGGGGAGTATTTGCTTTCATTGCAAGGAACCCGGACACTGGAAAAGGAACTGCGGCAAGTGGCTTGCCGAGAAGGGCAAGAAGACTGGAAGTATGAATTCTTCTTCAGGTACACTTGTTGTATATGTTATAGACATTTATCTTGCTGATGTTTCTAGTAGCTCTTGGGTATATGATACCGGATCAGTTGTTCACATATGCAACTCGATGCAGGGGCTAAGAAGAACTAGGAATGTCACAAGAGGAGAAGTTGACATACGCGTCGGGAATAAAGCAAGAGTTGCTGCATTGGCCGTCGGCACTATGCAACTTAATTGACCTTCAGGATTTGTAATGGAACTTGATAATTGTTATTATGTTCCTGCTTTGAGTCGAAACATTATTTTTGCCTCATGTTTGATGAGACAAGGTTATGAATTCAGTATTAAGGACAATGGTTGTTCTATTTACTTGAATAATATGTTTCATGGCTTTGCACCCATTGTGAATGGGTTATTTATCCTAGATCTTGAAGGTGAATCAGTCTATAACATAAATGTCAAGAGGCACAAACCTAATGAGATAAATCTGACTTACATCCGAGATTGTCGACTTGGACACATTAGTCAAAAGCACATGAAGAAGCTCCACGATGATGGAATTCTAACTTCGTTTGATTTTGAATCATTCGAGACATGCGAGTCTTGCCTACTCGGTAAAATGACTAAGACTCCTTTTGCAAAGAGTTGCGGGAGGGTGTCCGAGCTATTGGAACTTATACATAGTGATGTATGTGGACCAGTGAGCACGACAGCCAGAGGTGGTTTCCAATACTTTGTGACTTTCACCGACGACTTGAGTAGATATGGATATGTTTACTTGATGAGGCACAAGTCGGAAACTTTTGAAAAGTTCAAGTTATTTCAGAACAAAGTGAAAAATCAACTTGGCAAGAGAATCAAACTTCTACGATCTGATCGTGGTGGTGAGTATATGAGCCAGAAGTTTGATGATCATCTGAAGAGTCGTGGAATAGTTCCACAACTGACTCCTCCGGGTACGCCACAGAGAAATGGTGTGTCAGAATGGAGGAATCAAACCCTGTTGGACATGGTCCGATCGATGATGAGTCAGTCGGATTTACCCTTGTCATTTTGGGGATACGCTCTAGAAACTGCAGCTTTCACACTAAACAGGGTACCATCTAAGTCCGTAGATAAGACACCATATGAGATATGGACTGCGAAGAGTCACAGTTTGTCTTTTCTGAAAATTTGGGGATGTGAAGCATATGTTAAGCGACTCCAGTCGGATAAGCTCACACCCAAATTGTACAAGTGCATATTTGTGGGATATCCAAGGGAAATCTTGGGATATTACTTCTACAACCGTGAAGAGGGCAAAGTGTTTGTCGCTTGACATGGAGTTTTCCTTGAGAAAGAGTTTCTCAATCGAAAGGCTAGTGGGAGGACGTTCTAACTAGAAGAAATTTGAGAACCACACGGGGACATTCCGATAGGTGATATTGTCACACCAGAGTTAGTCAAGGAACCCGTAGTGGAGTCGACACCAATTCCACGGAGGTCGGAAAGGTTACGCAATTTGCATGACTGCAATGTGTTGTTCTAGGAGAACAACAAGCCGACTATGTATGCGGAAGCGATGGAGAGCCCTGATTCTGAGTTATGGCTTGAGGCCATGAGATCCGAATTAAAGTCCATGGATGACAATCAAGTTTGGAACTTGGTTGATCTGCCAGATGGCGTTCGAGTCATTGAGTGCAAGTGGATCTTTAAGAAGAAAACTGATATGGACGGAAATGTCACTGTCCATAAGGCTCGATTTTTCGCTAAAGGTTATCGACAAGTTCAAGGAGTTCGACTACGATGAGACTTACTCACCAGTAGCGATGCCCAAATCAATTTGTATCATTCTTGCTATAGTAGCATATTTCGACTATGAGATATGGCAGATGGATGTCAAAACGACTTTCCTTAATGGAAATTTAACTGAGGATGTGTATATGACACAGCTGGAGGGTTTTGTCGATCCAGAGAAGTCTAGCATGGCATGCAAGCTTCGGAGATCCATTTACGGATTAAGGCAAGCATCTCGAAATTGGAACATTCGTTTTAATGAAGCGGTCAAAGAGAGTTTCGCTTCATCAAGAACGATTGTGATCATTGTGTATACAAAAAGGTTAGTGGGAGTTCAGTCGCATTTCTGATCTTTATGTGGATGACATATTGTTGATTGGAAATGATGTTCAAATGCTCGAATCTGTCAAGGACTCATTAAAAAATAGTTTTTTGATGACGGACTTGGTAGAAGCAGCTTATATTTTGGGAATCAAGATCTATAGAGATAGATCGAGAAGGCTTATAGGATTAAGCCAGAGTGCGTATATTGACAAGGTGTTGAAGCGGTTCAACATGCAAGATGCCAAGAAGGGTTTCTTGCCCATGTCACATGGCATTAGTCTTAGCAAGACTCAGAGTCCTTCGACTCCTGATGAGCAAAGACGCATGGATGGGATTCCGTATGCTTCGGCTGTTGGGTCCATCATGTATGATATGGTATGTACTCGTCCCGATGTTAGCTTTGCTCTCAGTGTGGTGGGCAGATACCAGGCTGATCCAGGTGAGAGTCATTGGACATCGGTTAAGAATATCCTTAAGTACTTGACAAGGACAAAGGATATGTTCCTGGTTTATGGAGGTGAGGATGAGCTTGTTGTAAAGAGTTACATCGATGCTAGTTTCCAAACCGATAGGGATGATAGTCGATCGCAATCTGGGTTTGTGTTCATTTTGAACGGAGGAGCAGTGAGCTGGAGGAGCTCCAAGAAAGATATGGTAGCTGATTCTACAACAGAGGCCGCGTACATTGCGGCTTCTGAAGCAGCAAAAGAAGGTGTTTGGGTCAAGAATTTCATTTCTGATCTTGGTGTGGTTGTGTAACATCCCAAATTTTCAATTTGGAATGTTATACATTAGATCATCATTGCATATCATATTTTATTTTCTTTTTGGCTAGATCCTAGAAATTCTATGCAACTCAAGGACCCACGAAGAGAGCTGGGGATTTCGTTATTTACAAATTTGGGTTTTTTCTCAAATTTGAAAATAGGATCATTTGATTTGATTTATTTTATCTTCAATTATTTCTATTATAAAAATAAGAAAGAGGGAATAAAATGACTTTCCCAAAAATAAAGAAATATTGAGGATTTAATAAAAAAATCAAATAAGATTTTATTTTGGAGTTTATCGCTATTTTATTTGAATTTAGGAAAATTGCATGTTTTTCAAAACTGCATTTTAGGGCCAAGAAAATGTTCATCTCGTTCTAAATATTTTATTTAGATGGTGAAAATTTGTTTTGGCATTTTTAGAATTTTATTTTATTTTCTACAATTTTTCATAGTTTTGGCGGAATTCTTTTTTAACAAAAAAGTTTCCGCGCGCCCGGCTGGGCCTTTTCCGCGCGCCCGACTGGGCCGAAGGCCCAGCCGAGCCGGGCCAAGCCCGCGCCGCCGCCGCCTTCCCCACGGGAGGGGAGTCCTCCCCGCCGCCGCCGAGCGCTGCCGTCGCCGACCCCGACGACCCCGACCCGACGACCCCTTCCCCAAGTTGCCCCCTCCCCCTCATAAATACCCCGCCGCCGCCACCACCACAACCACCACCCGACCCG
The DNA here is from genome assembly GCF_002162155.2 of Triticum dicoccoides. Lineage (NCBI taxonomy): Eukaryota > Viridiplantae > Streptophyta > Magnoliopsida > Poales > Poaceae > Triticum > Triticum dicoccoides. Next base: position 779,428,560 of record NC_041383.1, read on the forward strand.
CCCCACCACCACCACTACTGCCGAGCGCTGCCGTCGCCACCGCCTCCCGCCGCCGCCGAGCGCTGCCGTCGCCACCGCCTGTCGCCGCCGCCAGGAGCCCCGCCACCCCACCTGGACCATGCCGGAGCCGCCGGACCTTGCCGGAGCCCCGCCGAGGTAGCCGCCGTTCGCCGCCGATTTTCTAGAGAAAACCAATTCGGGTTTTTTTTAAGAAAACCCTAGGTTTTAATTTTTTAGATTGGTTTAAGTTTTTTTCCAGATTATTTATTTTGCGGACGTTTGTCCATACGTTCGTTTTAACGAACGATTTTGGTCATTTAGCCGCAGACAGCAAACGTTCGTTCATTAGCCTGTTCGTCGTTTTTCTTTTTCTCGGAATTTTTTGAGATTATTCCAGATCGCGATTTCTGATCCGATGTTCGTTCTAGTTTAACTTTTTGCTCGTTTATCGGAATCAGGCAATTCAAACGCCTAGAGTTTCGTCTTGAAACCCTCTTTCCGTTTAATCAACTCAAACAAGTTTTTTTTACTGTAAAATTTGACTTAGGTCCAGATTAGTAAACGAAGCTTGTTTCTTTCGCCGTTTGACATTCGTTGCTTCGTTTGATTCGATTCTTTTTGCAAACCGGAGTTCTTAAGTTGAACTTTCTGGTTAGATCTCTTATTTGAGTTTTACCTGTGGATTAGATGAGTGCTTATTGTATGCTTGTTTGTTTGTTTGCGGTAGAGTATCCGGAGTGCGCCGCTTGCTACTTCGAATCTCTAGGTTTCACGGATCATCAGCAAGGCAGGTAACACTTTGATTATACCTCTTTACTACCCAGTTTTATTGCATTAGTTCAATCCTCAAACAATTGCATGATTAAGAATCTGATTAATATGTGGGTTTTTGGAAGTAGATGAGGTAGTACCTATTACCTGTTTTATTATCAAACCCTTGGGAGTTACTTCTACGTTATGCTTATAATGCCATGCTATGCTCGTAGACGTGGATTGGGTTTGAGTGTATCCATGACAGATGTGAGATTGTTAATTGATGGTTTATTTAAGTTGGCAACTTTAATACACATCTGGGTGGATTGAGGCACCTGGGTATTCTAGCGATTGCCTGTTTTTTATGGACCGCCACCCAGGCTCAAAGGGATCATGAGATTATTCATGCTAGAAACTTCCGTGTGCAGCCACAAGCTACTATGGGCTCTAGCATAGCTGATTAAGTCGTGCGAACTCTTACAGTAGTAGACTAGCAGACGCAGAGAAAAGTAGGTGTAACTGTCTACCCGATCGTAAGGTGCTAGCGCTTCTGAAAGACTATGTCTCGGTCATCCGTTTCTCAAACACCATGTAGTGCGAGAAAACCAACGGAGGAGATCGAGTCTTGTGGGGAAAAGTGCACAAACCTCTGCAGAGTGTACAAACTAATCATGGTTAGCCGTGTCCCCGGTTATGGATGTATTGAGTATCTAGTACTTGGATTATCATGTGAATCTCATGATGTTACTTTAATTTAAATTGTTGGGTTTAATGATGATGCTTAATTGGGATTGAGAGGGGGTTTACCTTCTCAATGTTTAACAACCACCATGATAGTTAAATAAAATTCATTCCTTTGTTGTAGGAAAAAATTGGCTTTATGCAAAATTGTAACCATAGAGCTTTACACCAGCCATATGTGCATGTAGTGATAGAATTATTCTGTTCATTACTCTCTATGTGTTACATTGCCAGCATATTCCATGTGCTGACCCGTTTTCGGGCTGCAACGTTCATGTTGCAGACTTTTCAGACGATGAGTAAGGTGCCTTAGGTCGTGGTCTTATACTCAGTGATGTCGTTGGAGTTGATGGACTCACTTAGCTTCCAAGCCTTCCGCTGTTATTGTCATTAGATGGCCTTAAGCCATACTTATTGTAATAAGTTCTCTTTTGAGACATGCGATGTAATAAGTGTGTGATTGCTACTCTATTATAAAGCCTTCAAGTACTGTGCATGTCAGCATTACCGATCCAGGGATGACACTGATGCACAGAGATTAGACTGTTTGAGGTCTGGTTGCTACAGGTTGAGGGCGCGTCTAAGCCATTGGACCTCTATTGTGATAACAGTGGTACCATTGCGCAAGTCAAGGAACCACGGAACCATCATAAAACCCAACACATAATCAGGCATTTTAACCTTATTCGCGACATTGTCGAAAGAGGTGATGTAAACATATGCAAGGTACACACAGATGCAAATGTTGCTGATCCATTCACGAAGCCTCTCCCATGGCCAAAGCATGAGGCGCACATGAGCTCCATGGGCATACGATGCCTAAATGATTGACTCTAGTGCAAGTGGGAGACTGTTGGAGATATGCCCTAGAGGCAATCATGTAATCATGATATTTCCATATGTGTTCATGAGTCCTTTGTATTGTCCTTGAACATCATCAATGATATGTATCAATAAGTATGTGACTTGTTTGTGGAACTATGTGTTGTATGATGATTGTTCTAATGGTCCCTAGTTGATGAGGTTATGCGGACACATATCCTCGACTAGTATACGACTCGGTTGATGACTATGTTTCACAAGTAATGTGCATGGAGATGCTAAAACGATAGTATGGACTCGGGGATGGAGATCACCGAGTCGGACAGACCCACTTTGAGATGCAGCGAGATATAGTCATCTGTTAGTCTCAAGTACAATATCTATGACATGTTCTAGACCTAAGGTCCTTGCATGTTCTCAGGATGAGGATCGACTCACTTAGGGTCTATCAAACGCTACTCCATAACTGGGTAGTTATAAAGGTAGCTTTCGGGTTAGTCGTGAGACATATCGCGAGACATGGTTGACCAAGATGGGATTTTCCACTCCTGTACGGAGAGATATTCTCTGGGCCCTCTTGAGTGATCAGATTCGGAAAGCATGGCCATGCGACTTGGGTTAAGTGTTAACCCAGTTCAAGAATCTGTATCACGGTTTCAAGAAGAGAGGTCGAGCTACCACAAGGGTGACAAGTACTCGCCTTGGGCTCGAAAACAAATATCTTGAGGCAAAAGGAATGTTGCATATGACACATTGTCAAGGTTCGTCAAACGACTTTACGCACACATGGGAGTTGGCATCTTCTGCTAGGAGCCGCTACCAAGTATTGACTCTGGTCATGTCCATGTGTACGTGAACCTATAGGGTCGCACACTTAAGGGGTTGCAGCCCATCCAGATTAGATCCGAGTGGTAAATGGATGTGGACTCCTAGTGGGCTCAAGTGTTGAGCCCACCTCGGAGGTCTATATAAAGGGGATTGGGCGCACCACATAGGGTTGATCTTGATCCAACCCTCGATAGCCGCCGCCATTCCCCACACCCATGACGTGCGACCGGACCTAGCAGTCCGCTGCCCGCCGCTGCACCCTGCACGTGTGGATACCTTGGAGGCATCGCATCTGTGGTGCTTGGACGAACCGTTTGAGGGAACCGCGAGGCGCCGTCCACCGGAGATCATCGTTCACGGGTCTTCGCTATTCAGGGGAGGTCGACAACGCGAGGAGGAGACGGCTCGGGAGATCGGCTACACGCATCACCAACTCTACTTCCACTGCGGTGACTGCGCGTCTAGTGGTAAACCCGATCCCGTGATCTATTTCCAGCAGCATGATCTTGGGTGCGTGGTAGAAATTTTTATTTGGCGCTACCATAGCGTACCGCGTGTTCCAACATAATGTTACTATACGATGTTCTTCAACAGGGACTCCCGATGGCAGTTGTGCCTCAGTGGATTGGTACTAAAGGTCGCATGTCAATGGTTAGCTTGTGGCCAAGACATCCTACATTGCACATGAGTGCATTCAGGGTTTATACAACCGAGGAATGCTTAATAGTGAAAGACTAGAGTAAAATTGTGAAGGATGGCAGAGAAGTACTAGGGGGCAGCAATCAGAAGCGCAACCCACGATTAGGAGACAGGTTCATCTACATGCTCCAATATGATGAATCAGGAGAGCTATACATGTTCTATGCTATTTTACCCGAGAGAGGGCAGCAGGAGTGATTAGCATGCTCTTAATACTTGTCCTCTCATCTCCGTGTTCTTCGTCCTGAACTTAATCTCAAAGAGGGATTTGCTTTTGTGGTCTTATGAACGCTTATAATCATGACTGATACGTCCATTTTGCATCATGCTTTTATATCAATATTTATTGCATTATGGGCTGTTATTATACATTATATCTCATTACTTATGGCTATTCTCTCTTATTTTTCAAGGTTTACCATGAAGAGGGGGAATGCCGGCAGCTGGAATTCTGGCTGGAAAAGGAGCAAATGTTGGAAACCTATTCTGCACAACTCCAAAAGTCCTGAAACTCCACGAAACAACTTTTTGGGATTTATAAGAATTTCTGAGCGAAAGAAATAGGCCAGGGGGCCCACACCCTGTCCAGGAGACAGGGGCGCGCCCCCCCATAGGGTGCGCCCCCTATCTCCTGGCCCCCTGGTGGGCCTCCGGTGTCCATCTTCTGCTATATCATCACTTTTACCCTAGAAAAATCATGGGCAAGCTTACGGGACGAAACTCCGCCGCCACGAGGCGGAACCTTGGTGGAACCAATCTAGGGCTCTGGCAGAGCTGTTCTGCCGGGGACACTTCCCTCCAGGAGGGGGAAATCATCACCAACGTCATCACCAACGATCCTCTCATCAGGAGGGGGTCAATCTCCATCAACATCTTCATCAGCACCATCTCCTCTCAAACCCTAGTTCATCTCTTGTATCCAATCTTGTCTCCAAAACCACAAATTGGTACCTGTGGGTTGCTAGTAGTGTTGATTACTCCTTGTAGTTGATACTTATTGGTCTACTTGGTGGAAGATCATATGTTCAGATCCTTAATGCATATTATTACACCTCTTATTATGAACATGAATATGCTTTGTGAGTAGTTACGTTTGTTCCTAAGGACATGGGTGAAGTCTTGCTATTAGTAGTCATGTGAATTTGGTATTCGTTCGATATTTTGATGAGATGTATGTTGTCTTCTCCTCTAGTGGTGTCATGTGAACGTCGACTACATGACACTTCACCATTATTGGGCCTAGAGGAGGGCATAGGGAAGTAATAAGTAGATGATGGGTTGCTAGAGTGACAGAAGCTTAAACCCTAGTTTATGCGTTGCTTCGTTAGGGGCTAATTTGGATCCACATGTTTCATGCTATGGTTAGGTTTACCTTAATACTTTTGTTGTAGTTGCGGATGCTTGCAATAGGGGTTAATCATAAGTGGGATGCTTGTCCAAGTAAGGGTAGTACCCAAGCATTGGTCCACCCACATATCAAATTATCAAAGTACCGAACGCGAATCATATGAGCGTGATGAAAACTAGCTTGACGATAATTCCCATGTGTCCTCGGGGGCTCCTTCCTCATTATTAGAAATTGTCCAGGCTTATCCTTTGCTAAATAAAGGATTGGGCCACCTTGATGCACCTTATTTACTTTATTTACTTGTTACTCGTTACTATTTATCTTATCATAAAACTATCTATCACCTACAATTTCAGTGCTTGCAGAAAACCTTACCGAAAACTGCTTAGCATTTCCTTCTACTCCTCGTTGGGTTCGACACTCTTACTTATCGAAAGGACTACGATATCCCCTACACTTGTGGGTCATCAAGACTCTTTTCTGGCGCCGTTGCCGGGGAGTGTAGCGCTTTTGGTGAGTGGAACTTGGTAAGGAAACATTTATATAGTGTGCTGAAATTTTCTGTTACTTGTCACTATGGAAACTAATCCTTTGAAGGGCTTGTTGGGGGTATCTTCACCCCAACTAGAAGAGCAAAGAGTTGTTCCTCAACCTACTGAAATTTATGAAAATATTTACTTTGAGATTCCTTCGGGTATGATAGAGAAACTGCTAGCTAATCCATTTGCAGGAGATGGAACATTGCATCCTGATTTACACCTTATCTTTGTGGATGAAGTTTGTGGATTATTTAAGCTTGCAGGTATTCCCGATGATGTTGTCAAAAGGAAGTTCTTCCCTTTATCTTTGAAGGCAGATGCATTGACATGGTATAGGCTATGTGATGATACGAGATCTTAGAATTATAAGCGATTGAAGTTGGAATTTCACCAGAAGTTCTATCCTATGCATCTTGTTTATCTTGATCATAATTACATATATAATTTCTGGCCTCGCGAAGGAGAAAGCATCGCTCAAGCTTGGGGGAGGCTTAAGTCAATGTTATATTCATGCCCCAATCATGAGCTCTCTCGGGAAATGATTATTCAGAATTTTTATGCTCGGCATTCTCTTGATAATTGCAACCTGCTCGATACTTCCTATGCTGGTTCTTATATGCTGAAGACTATTGATTTCAAATGGGACTTAATGGAAATAATTAAACGCAACTTTGAAGATTGGGGTTCCGACGATGGTAAGGAGTCAGGTATGACACCTAAGTTCGATTGTGTTAAATCTTTTATGGATACCGATGCTTTTTGTGGATTTAGCGCTAAGTATGGACTTGACTCTGAGATAGTAGCCACTTTTTGTGAATCTTTTGCTACTCACTCGACCTCCCTAAAGAGAAGTGGTTTAAATATAATCCTCCTGTTGAAGTGAAAGTAGTTGCACCTATTACAGTCGAAGAAAAGACTATTACCTATAGTGATCCTATTGTTCCTACTGCTTATGTTGAAAAACCTCCTTTCCCTGTTAGGATAAAGGATCATGCTAAAGGTTTGACAGTTGTTCGTAAGAGTAATACTAGGACTTATACACCTCCTAAGCAAATTAATGTTGGACCTAGAATTGCTATGGTTAAAGATCTCTTGGATGAGGAATTAGATGGGCATGTTATTTCTTTCTGTGGTGAGACTGCTAATATTGCTAGACCAGATACTAAGACACGTAGACCTGTCGTAGGCACGCCTGTTATTTATGTTAAAATAGGAGATCATTGTTATCATGGTTTATGTGATATGGGTGCTAGTGCTAGCGCTATCCCTTATGATTTATATAAAGAAATTATGCACGACATTGCACCCGTTGAATTAGAAGACATTGATGTTACTATTAAGCTTGCTAATAGGGATACCATTAAACCTATTGGGATTGTTAGAGATGTTGAAGTTTTGTGTGGGAAGGTTAAATACCCTGCTGATTTTCTTGTTCTTGCTTCCCCACAAGATGCCTTTTGTCCCATTATTTTTGGTAGACCCTTCTTGAATACTGCTAGTGCTAAGATTAGTTGTGAAAAGAATATTGTCACCGTTGGCATAGATGGTATGTCTCATGAGTTTAATTTCGCTAAGTTTAGTAGACAACCTCGTGAAAGGGAACCACCTAGCAAGGATGAGATTATTGGTCTTGCTTCCATTGCTGTTCGTCCAACCGATCCGTTAGAACAATATTTACTAGACCATGAAAACTATATGTTTATGAAGGAAATGGAAGAAATAGATGAAGTGTTCCTTAAACAGGAACATATGCTGAAACATAACCTTCCCGTTGAAATTCTCGGGGATCCCCCTCCACCCAAGGGTGATCCCGTGTTTGAACTCAAACCATTACCTGATAATCTTAAGTATGCTTATCTTGATGAAAAAGAAATATATCTTGTTATTATTAGTGCTAACCTTTCAGAGAAAGAAGAAGAAAGATTATTGAAAACTCTGAAGAAGCACCGAGCAGCTATTGGATATACTCTGGATGATCTTAAGGGCGTTAGTCCCACGTTATGCACTAAAAAAAAGACACATCCGTGACATTTTGGGCCGAATGAATTTTTTTTGTCATACATATGACACTTCTATGATGATAATTGTGACAAAACCCGGTATCATCATAGATGTGGTGGGCTCCTACTTCTATGACAAAAAATCATGACAGAAAATGGGCTTTTCGTCCTGGGTGGGCCGGAGACGCAGCTGCATGACATTCTTTGGGCCGTCCATGACGGAAAAAACCGTGGTAGAAGCGAGTGGAAGGAAAATTTCGGGGAGTTGCCGGTTACGGTGGGAGGTCGGGGCGGAGCGATGCGCGTTTCTCTCGTACGTACGCGCGTGTGTGCGAGGCCTTGGCTCTAACTGAACCCAAGCGAGGCGTTGGGCTCTAACTGAACCCGAGCGATTGCACTGCAGGCTACGCGTTACTGAACTCGAGCAATCGATCGATGGCTGTTAACTGAACCCGATGGAGCGATTCCTTCGCTACTGCTGCTAACTGAAGCCGATCGATGCTGCCTCTGGGATGAA
>NC_041383.1:779437254-779475648 GCF_002162155.2 Triticum dicoccoides
GTCCGTTTTGCGGTACGCCACACCCCTCCCGATGAACAAGACCCCCGTTTCGACCGTAGCGCTCCAACACAAGTCCATTTCGTCCGTTTTGCGGTACGCCACACCCCTCCCGATCAATAGGACCCCCGTTTCGACCGTAGGAGGTCCGCTTCCTCCGTTTTGCGGTACGCCACACCCGTCCTGATCAACAGGACCCCTGTTTCGACCGTAGGAGGTCCGTTTCCTCCGTTGTGCGGTACGCCTGGCCTCGTTTCCATCGCCTGTTCTGTCCAAGCCGGTTGGCTCCCACGCGTTCCGTTGCCTCCCAATGAACATGACGCATTCCGTTGCATCCCCATGAACACGACGCATTCCGTTGCCTCCCGATGAACACGACGCATTCCGTTGCCTTCCCATGAACACGACACATTCCGTTGCCTCCCCATGAACACGAGCCCTCGCCGTACGTATGCGCGACTAGGCGTTCGAGACCCCGCCCGTATGTACACATACGTGGCCATATTTTCTTTCTTGCACCCTGGCCGCTGTACGTACGTGTACATGCTACGTGCGCGCCTCTACTACGACATGTGCGCGCCTCTACAACGACCAGTATGTATGTACACATTCACAACCAGAATGATAACGCTACATACGCTTCGACCAGGTGGGTGCCGACTGTTAGGCACTTCCTTGCGTGCGAAAATGTAGCTGGTGGGTCCCAACAGTCAGAGGGGCGAATTGTTTTTTTGCCCGGACGCACTTCCTTGCGTGCGAAGGTGTAGCTGGTGGGTCCCAGCAGTCAGGGGGGAAACATTTTTTTCACGAAATACGGTGGCCCGTCCGGTGGGTCCCCGCTGTCAGGTGGAGGAATAATTATTTTTCGCGTAATAAGGAGGCACTTCCTTGCTGCGGCCGTGGACCCAGCTGTCAGCCTCTCCACATACAGTCCACGTCCGATGGAAATCGTTCCTTGACCATGTTGACCACGCCGCGCCGAGAGCACCAGGGCGGTGGACGACGGCGAGGCCTAGGAAGGGGACGACGGGGAGCCGAGGAAGACACGACAGTGGAAGCCCGCACCGAGAGGAGTACGAGGGTTCACTAGTTTGGTTGCGGTATGAGGCTGTCGTCGCCGTAGGGCCTGGCCAGCGGTGGGAATAGTAGGGGGCGGTGAGGCCTCCGCGGCAGCACTGCCGGCCACGGGAGGCAGGAGCATGCGGCATGACCGGCGCTGCTTTGGGCGGCTGGAGTAAGAAGACCAGAGGTTGAAGAAGCACTACGGCCGTTGGATGGACCTCGTACGGTCACTAGAGCTACAATCGTTTATATTGACTAAGTTGACAAAGCCCTCCGTCCCCGTCAACTTAGTAGGCCCACAAGTCTGCCTCCCACCAAGGCGGGTCCCAGCTAGCTGGGGGGTATTCATTTTTTGTGCGTAATAAGGAGGCACTTCTGGTGGGTCTGAGCTGACAGCAGGGGGAACATTTTTTTCGCGAAATACGGTGGCCCGTCGGGTGGGTCCCAGCAGTCAGGGGCAAACGTTTTTTTCGTGAAATACTGGTGGCCCGTACAGTGGGTCCCTGCTGTCAGGTGGAGGAATAATTATTTTCCGCGTAATAAGGAGGCACTTCCTTGCGGCTGCCATGGACCCAGCTGTCAGCCCCTCCATGTACAGTATTGTTCCGATGGAATTCGGTCATTGACCACATTGACCGCGCCGCGCCGAGAGCACCACGGCGGTGGACGACGGTGAGGCCTAGGAAGGGGACGACGCGGAGCCGGGGAAGATGCGGCAGTGGATGCCCACGCGGAGAGGAGTACGAGGGTTCACTGGTTTGGCTGCGCTGCCGTTGCCGCGGAATAACAGGGGGTGTGGGTGAGTGGAGTGGAGGGATGGCCTGGCCAGCGGTGGGAGTAGTATGGGGGCGGTGAGGCCTCCGCAGCAGCACAGCCGGCCACGGGAGGCAGGAGCAGGTGGCACGACCGGCGCTGCTTTGGGCGGCTGGAGCAAGAAGACCAGAGGTTGAAGAAGCACTACGGCCGTTGGATGGACATCATACGGTCAGTCGAGCTAGAATCGTGCATATTGACTAAGTTGACAAAGCCCTTCGTCCCCGTCAACTTAGTAGGACCACTATACTAGGTCCCAGCTAGCAGGGGGAGTATTCCTTTTTTTGGGCGTAATAAGGAGGCACTTCCTTGCGTGCGAAGATATAGCTGGTGGGTCCGAGCTGTCAGCGGCGGTAACTTTTTTTTTCACGAAATACAGAGGCCCTTTCGGTGGGTCCCAGATGTCAGGTGGAGGAATCATTATTTTGCGCGTAATAAGGAGGCATTTCCTTGCGTGCGGCCGTGGACCCAGCTGTCAGCCTCTCCACGTACAATCCACTTCCGATGGATGTCGTTCATTGACCACGTTGACCAGGCTGCACCGAGAGCACCAGGGCAGTGGACGATGGCGAGGCCTAGGAAGGGAACGACACGGAGCCAGGGAATACTCAGCAGTTATTTACCACGCGGAGGAGTACGAGGGTTTACTGGTTCGTCTGCCGTCACCGGAGAATAACAACATGTGTGGGACTGAGGGTGAGTAGAGGGATAGCTAGGCTAGCGATGGGAGTATAGTGGGGCGGTGAGGCCTGCGCGGCAGCACAGCCGGCCGCGGGGAGGAGGGAGCAGGTAGTCCCACCGGCGCTTGTTTGAGCGGCTGGAGCAGGAAGATCAGAGATTGAAGAAGCACGACGGTCGTTGGATGGGCATCCAGCAGTATACATGCCATCTGTGGAAAGCCTCAAATATGTGGAAAATAGCATACATCCCATCTGCCATTATTTCAAATAGTTTACAACCCATTTGCTAATTCTTACGGGTTTTTTGGAGCCCATATTCTTTTTGTTAGCATTACACCCATATTGTGGCCACGGTTAAAAAATTATACGAAATTTTGCATATGTCGGTGCGGTCTGAACTGTTTTTAATCCCGAAATTTCGAGTCACATTCAGACTCATTTTAGAAATAAATGTATATGGATATAAAATCCAATAAATTGTCCATGCATAAAAATCAATGCAATTTAAAATCTTGAAATGAAAAAAGATATTTGAAACTAATTGTCGGTTTGATGTGTTTTAAAAATGTACAGCCCATTTCCCATTATTGATAGGCCATTTTCTCGGCTAGCCGAATGAAGCTCTCCTCGTCTAGCCCAACATGCCTGATAAAGTGACTTACTTGACAATTCACAAAAAAACTGGGCTAGCCATTTTCAAAAAGAAAAAAAAACTACTGGGCTGGATTGTGGTAAACATAAAAGAAAAGGCTGTCTAGACATGCAGAGTGTCCCGCACAGCCCAGTTGACACCCTGCTTCCGTCTCAAAAATATATTAGATAAATGCCACTCCAATTATGGCGATTCATAAAAATGCCACTGCAATTTCTAAACTTTGAAAAATGCCACTGCAATTTTTGCAAACTTTGAAAAACGACACTGCAGTTTGCAAACTTTGAAAAACCCCACTCCAGACTTCAAAAGATGCCACTAGAAATGGCATGAAATGGCATTTTTCAAAGTTTGGAAATTGCAGTGGAATTTCTCGGAGGCATTTATCAAATTAACCCAAAACAAAAATAACTGGGCGAGTTGCTGGGTCCCTGATGTCAGCCGCTCGTTGTGCAATTCTCTCGTTTATTGACTATGTTGACAATGACATGGGACCCAGATGTTAGAAATCCACTAGGAGGAGCCATTTTTTTATTGGCTTGAAATAAGGAGGCACTTGCTTGCGTACTGCCATGACCTTGGCGGGTCCCTGCTGTCATCCTCTCCACGTACAATCATCTCCTGATTGTGTACGCGTCAACTTGGTAAGACCACAAGTCAGCCTCTAAACCCGTGGAGGACAAATACAACCTATTTAAAAAAATAACAGCCCATTCCATATGTTCAAACGGAAAGTTCAACATTCAGAGCAAAGTAACAGGTCTGATCCACATATAGAGTACTGAACTTCCACATTGACAACCATCATAGCCAAGTTAACTATCTACTCCCACTAGACAAGTACTAACTTACTCTTAGCTAACTAGACGATGCCGGCGGTACACGCTAAACACCGACACCGGCGTCTTGCGCCTCGCCTCGGACTTGCCAGAGGTGCGATAGGGCACGTTGCTTGCACGCGTTGGCCCGTACCATGCCGGTGTGGTCCACCGAAGCTTCAGCTTCCAAGCGGGAAACCCACTTGACGAGCTGGTAGTAAAAATCGGCACCGCGAACGCGTGCATGCCTGACAGCCTCCAGGGCTATTTGCCGGGCACCGGCCTCCATGTAGTCGGCCCAGTTGCGGGCGCTCTGCTCGCGACTCGGAGCATCGGTGCGCTGCTGCTCCATGTCCTGCTGGCGGCGCAAATCGGTGTTACGCTGCTCCTCCGCCAGGCGGTCGCGCTCCAACAACTCCTACTCCTGCGCCATGCGGTCGCGCTCCAACAACTCCTCGATCTGTGCATTGCCATCTAAAGACAGATAGAATGCCTCCTCCCTCCGTCTGCCTTTCGGTGAAAAACCGAACTCTAGTTCTGGCAGTGACCGCCTCCGGCGTCACCTACCGCGGATGGGCGGGGGCATGGCGGATGTGGCGAGCAACGTCGGGCTGGTGGGGGCTTATTAGGATATGGCGAGTTGGGTCACGGTGGCACTGGAGAATGCCGGGAAACAGTACTTATAGGGGGAAGGTAGCGCGATGGTCATCGGAATTCAATGCATAATGGCTTAGCGCGCCAGCTTGCCATGGAAAACTAGGGAAACTGAAATTATGACTGTGTCATCCCGTCCCGTCTGGTTCGCACGCCGGCATGGCGGTCAAACGAGTGCACTCGAACCATCTCCCTCCTTGTCAATAATGATTTCAGGGATTTCAAAAGCACGCAACAATTAAAGCGTATCTTTTTTCGCATCAGTTAGCTGCCTTAATTACGGCCGGCTGCATGCAGGCACTCAGAATCGCTCGCAGGCAGTACGCGAAGCAGCATGCAACGGGTCGCAGCCGAGAGCATGCATGCAGCCACTTAAATCACTGGAATTAATTAGGCTTAAACTTCTGCATGCCGTTAATTATTGCCATGCCTTGGTCTTGCTGCTTTGCTCACAGGACTAATAAACCCGGATGGAGGGAGTACCTTGGTTGGTGAGAGGTTTGAATTAAGCCCTGCAAACTGGAAAGGAGGTACTAGTACGTGCGTGATCCGCTATTTATTCGTGTAGGATCGAGTAGGTCGTTTCTTGAATTGATTCCTGCAAACCGGAAAGGAGGTAGTACGTGCATGATACGCTATTTATCCATGTAGGATCGATAGTGTAGCTTGTCAGTTTCTTCAAAGGTAGGCATTTTTATCCGTGTAGGATCGGTAGTGTAGCTTGTCAGTTTCTTCAGAGGTAGGCATTTTTATTCAAAAAACTGCCACTTCGCATCTTGCATCGCAAATAAAACTACCAGGTGCGCATTTGTAGGCTAGCTAGTGATTGATCAGTAACTTGTAAAAACTGAGAGAACAGAAATAAGTAACTATTAATGCATCTCAATGATTCACAGATCATATACAAATATGTAGCTCCAAAAGCAAAGATCAGCCAGTTCGGATCTTGCATCGCAACTAAAACTAACTAGTACGATTCCCATACATAAGATCAACATGTTAATGCATCTCAATGATTCACAGATCATATACAAATATGTAGCTCCAAAAGCAAAGATCTAGAAAAAACATCTATTCTTCCTTCTAACATAGATGCTTCTCTTGGCCAACATTCAGTACAGACTGAAAGACAAATTTGTTTGTGAAGTCTACAATTCCTCTTGCAAACGTAAGTGGTTTCACCAACAGCTGGAACCATGAGAATGAACCACACATGATGGAGGAACATCCACTGCAATATGATTTGGTCTTTTCTCGCTCACACCGCGAGACTATTTTTGGAATACAAACTTTAACTTAGGGAAAATGATGCCCATTATATAATCAGGCCAAAGCAATGAAGCACCAACTGTTGGCCAGTAAATAGTACAGTACTACTTTTCTGCAGTCCATGAAGTGACTATCCAATCTTTGTGTCTATTTTCAAATGGCACTGCATGCAGTGACTATACTATTCTCTTGTGCAGTTCAACCAAAATTGCGGACACTTTGTTTGTTTGCCAAATAGCAACGGGCAGACATCTCTGTCTGCACAAATATCAAGCAGCTAGTAAACATATACCACACCATGTTCGAAGTGATGGAAGAGGTGAAATCGATATAACCGAAATTGAGCATCCAATCATTGAATCCTGTCCTGCACCTCCAATGTAGGTCCACCCTGCCAATAAATTCACATGCAAACCACTAGTATTACTATCTAATGACAGTACAAAAAGAGTAGCAAGATAGTAGCAAACCATGTACCTTCGTAATGAATAGCTCATAGTGCCACCAATTGGATATAAAGGTTTGGAAAAAAACATGCTCCTAATGTTGAACCAGTTGGACTTTTTGTGCAGCTCCACTAAAATCGAGCATCCTTGTTCGCATAGATATTGAAAGTGTGATTACTATAAAAGTGGCACTAGTTGAAGCATAGACTCACAAATATAAGCATTCCAATTTCTTAATGGGAAAAGGTAGCAAGACTGTTTCTAACCACCTGTTTGAAGGAATAAATAAAGCAACATCGGCTGATGTCAGGAAGGCATACATAGTTTTTTTTCTGAAAAACTGAGCCATTCCTGACCTTTCCTCTTCTTTTAAGCAAATTTTGTGCAGTTCTACTAAAATAAAATGCCATCACCGCCTTGACAATTTAGTTACACTATACAAAAGGAAATGACTTAACATTACATCATGATGTCGGGTATGTAGTAGACAGGCATTAGAGACAAACATACAGACCTCCTCCGATAACATAATGAACATTAATTTTAACAAAGGTGTGACTAGCTTTACCGGGATAATTTGAGTGAACTCTACACCCTCTGTTCCTTAATACAAGACGTTTTCGTGGTTCAATTTAAAGTACCCAAACGTCTAGTATTTAGAAAAACAGGTAGTAGTTTTCTTGAGCACATATCTGGGAAAGCTTGCCACACTTTGTTTATGTCCATACGCTAATGCAACACCATTCGAATACTACAAATATACACTAATCCAGTGGCTAGTGCAACAATAGAGTAGTTAGTTTATTACAGGGTACAGTACAATGGTTTTACTGAACAGATTTCAATAAACTCTAGCACTGGAAGGTTTCTATAAGAATTAACAATACAAAATGTAAAGGTAACAAGTTTCAGCATTGGTATACTAGTTGTGCATGAGCATTAAACCAAATACAAAAGTGTGAAGGTAACTAGCATTATTAACAAATGACAGTATAAAGAATTGCAAACCATGTACCTCCAAGGTAAATATCATTTCGAACTCGGGGGGACCTTAAAAATTGCTATCCCAATCTTGATAATCGATCAAACATAAAAACTTAATCTTTCCTCTTAATAATCAAGAGAACAGCCGGAGGAGGAGGTACCCACTCTTGACCTTTCCTCTTGTCTTCATAATTGTCTGTGCAGTTTAACCAAAATAAAAAGACATCAGCGCCTTGGCATTTTGGTGACACTGTACAAAAAAATTAACTTATCTCATGAAAGTGAGGTATGTAATCTATAAGCATTAAAAGTGCAAAAATCTGAAGGTAGTAAAAAGTTTCATTGTTGGTATACTGGCTGTGCAACAGCATTAGAATGCCTTAGCTGAAAAATCTTTAATACATCCACAATCAACAGCTAACCCTGAAATGGTCCAGTGACATTAAATGACACTGCTTAAATTTATCTGTGGCATTAGACTGAGAGCGGCATTAGTTAAATGTGGCATCACTTTAGCAGTAGCATTGCTTGACTTGACTGTTGGCGTTATACTAACAGCAAAAAAAGTGGCAATAAGACCATGGGAGGCCCAGACAGACAGTGGGTGCACCAGTATGATGTACCTCCACGGACGTAGAGTGGTGAGGGAGGTATGGTTGCCCAGAGCAACAAATATCCAGGCAGCATATGTGGATTATGTCCCATTTTTGTTCTCTTTAGCCACCTTTTTCAAATCTGAGGACAACAAACTGATCGACTTGGTCATTCTCTATTGCATTGTCATGCCTTTCTACCCTTCTTCAACCAAGAGACACGAGACCTGTTCCTTAGCTACCGATTTTCCCCTTTTCAACCTAGATGCGGGGTTGATGCCTACTCTCTTGGACAGTATAGTCTCCCTTCCTTTCCTTATTCAACCCAGACATGCATTAGTCTGCATGAAGTAGGGTTTCCTTTAATAGTGCAAATTATGGTTTTCGTCTGCGTGGCCAGCAGAGCAGAGGATAGCAAATTGGGAAGATGGTGGAGTGGAAAAAGATCCACATGCAACGACATGCCAGATGGGGCAATAGAACAAGGGTATGGTTCAAAAAGAGGTAGCATACCCGAGGGTCGGCGGGAAGTGGCTTTGCTCGTGGTCGTCGTCCTCCGCACACACTACGGCAGCGATCCCGCGCGGGCGCTAGGTCTGAGAGGACGTCCTAGTCGTCAGTGCGTGACCTCGCTCACCGACGACGAGTGCGTCAACGTTGCACGTCCTTTTCTTCCCCGTCGGATCTGTGACCACTTGTGAGGAGGGAGAGTGGGCCATCTTTTTTAGATCTGGAGAGGGTGGTAGTGTGACAAGCAAGTGGGCAGCCCTTGGCAAGAAAGCACTGGAGCTCCAGCCTATATATCTTCTTTATACTACTAGTACTGGAGGTGGAGTAGTGGTAGAGTAGTTTATATTTTCTCTGCATACAGTACCAGTTAGTCGTGCTTCAAAACTGAACGGCGCGCCATTAAAAAAATAAAGGCCGATAACTAATGCGGCACCTCGGGCCAACGCGGCCAGATCGCATTTTGCACGAGAAATTACACACGATGTCTCGTTGACATGTGGTCCCGTTCCACATATCAGTCAGACGACGACGAGTAGTAGGATTATTTCCAAACCGACGTGTAGGCCGGGGCGCCCCTTCGTGAACCGTGGCAAAGTGGCAACCGTCCACCGACTCTTCGCCTTTCCCTCTCAATTTGGAACTGCTGTCGCACGCTCTTCCTCTCCCTCCTCCATTTTCCTTCAGCCCTTCACCCTTTCTTCTGCCATTGTTCGATCGTCTTCTCCATGGAGGGAACATGACAAAAATGAGCCCGTTATTCTTGCCCTGGTCTGAAAGATGACGTGGTGGAGGAACTCATTGATCGATGCGACGTCATCACCTCGGCTAGCATGGCAGGTTCGTTCAAGCCCATTCTCGACTCAACTAATAACATCATTACAAGGAACCCAACAGTCAAGGAGCAGTTTGATCTCCCCTATCTTCTTTGCCGTGACCCTGATGACTGGCGCCGTCACGACAGAGGCCTCGCCCTGTGCAAGTTGATGCCGCTTGATAATGATACATATGATGTTAAGATGCCATCGCTTGAGGGCAAGGCTTGGGCAGGCGCAAATGGAGATTGGGTTGTTTACATTGGGTCCAACTACGAGTGGGAACTTGTGAATGTGTACACTCGTGACTGGGTTCCACTTCCAAAAATCTCAGCAGACTGCCCAGAGGTTGAGCACATCGGTATTGTACGCACGTTCAAATACAATCATGGTGACTGTCTTCTATGGAAGATAGCAATTTCTTGAGTCCCCAACCGCTCTTGGAATTACAACAACTATGAAGTTGTTGCTATCTTCGACAAGCTTGTTGCCGTCGTCAGTGGTTTGACTGGATGGATATTGCTCAAAAATCAGTTTCTGTACATGGATGAGTACTGTGATGCAATTCAATACGAGGGCCTTGTGTTTGCTGCCACCACTCGTGGCACTGTTTTTGCATGGCATCCTCGTTGTTTCGGTACGTTTGTCTTCCACCGTAATTATAATTGTTTCATCCACATGCATGCGGGTTAGCAAGGCTGGTCATAGTGGGGAGTAACTTAGACTAGTAACATGCATATGTTACTAGTTTATGTTACTACCTCTATAGTGCATAGTATCTTAGATTAGTATCATAGGTGGTCTCATTTATTGCCATGCATGACACATAGTAGCATCACATTTATTATGTTACGGTATCTACCTATGTTACTATAACCATCTCTCTCTTCCTTAATTGCCTGCCACATAAGCATGTTTGCGAGTCCCAAGTGCATGATACTACTTATGTTACCCCCACTATGGCCAGCCTTACTAATTAACCTTCTTCTTGTTTTTCCAAGGTCCTGTGAACATTCCACCACCTATACTTGTAGATTTTTATAACCAAGGGGGAGATGATGATGGTGATGATCACGAGCATGAGGACGAGCAGCGCACATATACTATTTGGCGCCTGGCAACTAATTCCGATGGATCACCTCTTCTCGTGTGTATACAGCCCACTGATGATGTTATTGCTAAGGAAGCAGGTGTAGTCTCCCATGGTCGCACTCTCTGGACCTATTCCAACACCCGTTGCATGGTATTCGGGATGGATACTAGTGTGCTAGCAACAACTCCTTCTCCCTAGTACAGAATTGATAGTCTTGGAGAAAACTCGCTCTTCCTTGGACAAAACTATCCAATGATGGTGAAAGGCGATCCAAATGCTATTGACACAACGTTACTACCATTTATGAGAAGCAATTGTGTCTATACCTCGGACATTTGGGTGGTTCCCTACCCTCGTACTGATATAGTAGGCCGCTTCAGCCTGGATGGTCAGTCCTGCATTGGTCTCCAGATCGACAATGGATGGCCCGTCCCAGAGAATCACTTGTGGTTTAAAGCAAGCGTTTCCAACGCCGAGGAATGGTTGAGTTGAAGTTCATTTCATTGCTTGTTATTTGTTGTGTGGTGAAAACTTTAGTATTTATAATGTATCCTCGTTGTCGATGTGGGTTGATGACCTGTTGTATGTAATAAAATGACATGCCTGTGATAAACTTACTAAATTTATGAATGGCTTTCGAGTTGCTTCTGTGAGTGAGTGGTGCGATGAGGCAAAAAATATATTTTCCGAATACATAATTGTACGTGCATTGCAACAGGTTATCGGATGGGGCCAATCAACAATAGTAGTACACTATTTGTACTAGCTTCACATGCTTTGCGCGTCGTGCGGGTGTTTTTAAATAGTCGACTATCCGGACGCAGAGGCCCTTGCAGCCTTCAGGCACAACATCCGAGACGATGGCTTGCCCGACACCTAGGACAGGAAAAGCCGAAATCTATGGCAGCCCTCACGACACTCATGACCCGCTTTTGCGCGGGCGAAGACAGCTGGCTAGCTCATAGAAATAACATAACCAAGAGCCCTGGCAATTCGAATACCAAGGACAACTATGGCAGGTCACGTCGCAACAATCACAAGCGCCGCATTAACGACGACAATAATGAAGATACAGCAGTTAATGCTGGATTCAGAGGCTCTAAATCCGGTCAGCGGAAGAAGCCATTCAGAAGAAACCCTCCGGGCCCATCCAGTTTAGACCGGATACTCGATCGCTCGTGCCAGATACACGGCACCCCCGAACAACCAGCCAACCACACCAACAGGGATTGTTGGGTGTTCAAGCAGGCAGGCAAGTTAAGTGCCGAAACCAGAGACAAGGGGCTGCGTAGCGATGACGAGGAGGAGCCCCGGCCGCAGAACAACAGAGGACAGAAGGGCTTCCCCCCGCAAGTGCAGACGGTGAACATGATATACGCAACCCATATCCCAAAAGGGAGCGGAAGCATGCTCTCAAGGACGTCTGTGCGTTGGAGCCAGTCGCCCAAAAGTTTAACCCATGGTCCTCCTGCCCGATCACTTTTGATCGAAGGGACCACCCCACTAGGTTTCGTCACGGAGGATTCGCCGTGTTGGTCCTAGACCCAATCATTGACGGATTTCACCTCACTACAGTCCTCATGGACGGCGGCAGCAGCCTGAACCTGCTTTATCAGGATACAGTGCGAAAAATGGGTATAGATCCCTCAAGGATTAAACCCACAAAGACAACCTTTAAAGGTGTCATACCAGGTGTAGAAGCCAGCTGTACATGCTCGGTTACACTCGAAGTGGTCTTCGGATCCCTGGATAATTTCCGAAGCGAAGAGTTAATCTTCGACATAGTCCCATTCCGTAGTGGCTATCACGCCCTGCTCGGATGAACCGCATTCGCAAAATTCAATGCGGTGCCGCACTACGCATATCTCAAGCTCAAGATGCCAGGCCCTCGCGGAGTCATTACGATAAATGGAAACACCGAACGCTCTCTCCGAACGGAGGAGCACACGACAGCCCTGGTGGCGGAAGTACAGAGTAGCCTCTCAAGGCAATTCTCCAATCCAGGTGTTAAACGTCCGGACAACGTCAAGCGTGCCCGAAGTAACCGACAACAAAACCGGCTGGCATGTTCCGAGCAAGCATAGCAGTGCGGCCCCAACCCGAGCCCTCGCCAGATGGCGATATCGGTACCACGCGTATATAATTACACTTTGGAAATACCATGGGCATAAGGAGAGGGGCACAACTACGGCATGCCCAGAATGCGGCTCAACCGCACTTAGGGGCTCCCTATTCTACCGTTTCCTTTTTTTTATATACTTTCAGGACCCAACTATTCGGAAGCCCTGTCCGGCAATACACTCGCCGAACACACGACGCAATAGCCAGGGAGAGAACAAGCCACGTCAAAATGTCCAGGTGGTCTCTATAACGAGCTAAATACCTATTTTACTTAAAGTCCCGCAGCTTGCCCGTGGAGGGGGACATGTCAAATAATCCCATCTCTTGCCTATCGCACTATTTGTGTCGTTCTGCTTTCATAGCAGCCCTTTTTTAATAAACAATACATAGCTCTTATCTATTATTGTATTCATTCATTTTTATACAAATATGTTCAGTCATGACATTATGCAACCGTACACTTTGGTACGGCCAATACACCAGGGGCTTAAGCACCCCATAATATGGTGTGAGAAGAGCGAACACTCTCATGAGTGCGGCACCCCGAACTTATAGCACTATATGCATCAGCTCCGAATCATGTCTTGGGTCAATAGTTGGGTTTGCCCGGCTCCCATGTTTTGGTACCTTACGTTCCGCAATGTTGGCTAAGGTAGCGCTGGGAGAACTTGCGATTGTGCCCCAGTTGAGCTGGGTTAACACCCCAGTAGAGAAAGCTAAAACTGACTGTCATGATAGTGCGAGAGACCGGTCGCTGTTCACGAGGTTTTTCGAGTCCCTAAAGACTTATGCCGCTTAGAGCGAGGAGCCGGATTTATCTGGCCTAGGCGTGGATAGCGCCCCGAACTCGGTCTTCCGAATACTAGGGGCTTCGCCGAAATTTAAAATTATAGAATTATCTGGCTAAGTGAGAGTGATAAAGCATTATAAGTCCGATGGTCTGGTTCGTTGTGCTGAGCGCCTCCCTAGATGGACCCAAGAATGGGAACAAGAGCGCTCAGGTTTATCCCGAACACCCCAGCACTCGTGGCATGGGGGTAGAAGCCGACGACTTGCATCTCTCAGATTTGATAAACGGCCGCACAGAAGGTAATATTTTAAATTAACAAGCGTTGCTTAGCGCATATGAACAAAGTTTTCAGCGTACAGGATAACAGATGCGAGTCTACTAAAAATTACATCTTTGGAGCATTCACCCGCTATAAGGTGGGCACCCTTCAGGACGCCCATATAATACATCTCGGGCGTGTGATACTCCTTGCCCGGCGGTGGCACTTCCGTCAAAAGCTTCTCAGCGTCCATCTTGCCCCAGTGCACTTTAGCATGGGCGAGGGCCCGACAGGCACCTTCAATACAGACGGAGCGCTTGATGACTTCAATCCATGGACAAGCGTCCACCAGCCGCCGCAACAGACCGAAGTAACTCCCAGGCATGGCTTCTTTAGGCCACAACCAACTATGAGGCCCTTCATGGCCTGTTCGGCCACCTTGTGGAGCTCGACCAGCTGCTTCAGCTGGTCGCTCAGGGGCACCGAATGTTCGGCCTCAGCATATTGAGACCAGAACACCTTTTCCGTCGAGCTCCCCTCCTCGGCTTGGTAGAATGCGGCAGCATCAGACACACTACGGGGCAGATCGGCGAACTCTCCTGGAGAGCTCCGGATTCGGTAAGTAACAGACAATTCACTTTTATATGCTTGCTTTGCATAAAGAATGCCTTACCCGCCGCTATTTTCTTTATTGCCTCAATCTCCTGGAGGGCCTTCTAGGCTTCGGCCTTAGCGGTTTTGGCACTCTCAAGAGCCAAGGCGAGCTCGAACTCCCGAGTCTTCGAGTCACACTCCAAACTCTCGCGTTTCTCCATGAGAGCCTGGAGGTCTTGCCGCACCTCCGCCACTCACGCCTCCTGCTTCTCTCGCTCGGTGCGCTCCAAGGCCGCACTGTTTTCGGCCTTGGACACTGCTTCCTTCAGGGTCGCCACCTCGGCCGTGGCCCCTGCAACATTCACGTTGGTCCTGTCATTATTTGCAACCAGGTATTTCTATATACATTTACATACGGTATTACATACCCTGCTTGTCCTCGAGCTGCTTCTTGGCACGACCGAGCTCGTTCTCGGACCGCTCGAGGCTCACCTTCAATGCATTGACCTCCGCCGTCAGTGCGGCAGAGGTCAGCAGCGCAACGTGCATTCCCATATTGACATATTTATGTTAGACTCCTGCGTATATCTTTTTAGATCCTCAGCTCGGCTTTTCTTCCTGAACGCCAAGCTGAGCATCAGGGGCTACTGTCTATGCGTAACATTTTTATATGTTTTGAATACTTACCTCAAAGCCTGTTAGAAGGCTCGTACAAGCTTTGGTCAGCCCACTCTTGGCGGACTGAACCTTCTGAATCACCGCACTCATAATAGTGCGGTGCTCCTCGTTGATGGAGGCGCCGTTAAGCACCTCCAGAAATTGTCCGGCGCCTCCGGGTGGACGGAGGTCGCCAGCGTCGTAGGCTTGCCCTTCTTATGAAGGCGCCGCCTGCCGGACTCCGGTACCACTGAAGGTTCCGGAGCAGTGTCCAGCCCAGGGCCGGACTTAGATCCCTCCAGGTCTTTACCCCCTTTGGTCCTGGAGTCCGGGAGGTCGCCTTGTGGTGCCTCGAGGACCACCTCCTCCTGGTTTAGTCCCTTTTGGGACTCCACCTCGGCGTCGTCCGTAGGGAGAGGGGAGGAGGCTGTCGGAAGTGAAGCGCTATTCACGTCCGACGAATCCAGGGAGCCGCTCGATGAATCGCTGAGCTAAGCCTTGGGCGGACTGCATGATTTAATTCGACGTCAGAAGGCTTCTTCTTCCTCCTCCTCGTCTTCAGAGGCGGAGGGTGCTTCGGGGTTGTCAGGCGATGAATCCGACACCACTAGGCGTCGAGAACTCTTTCGAGTCCCCGTGACCTTCTTCTTGGCCTTCTTCTCCGTCACCACGTGAGGTGCCGGAACTAGCAACTTTGTTAAGCGAGCGTCCGCTGGGTCTTAGGGCAAAGGAGCCGGACAGTTGATCTGTCCGACCTTCTTCTGCCAATCCTATTAAAGGGATGGGGTTTTAGATCCCGCATAGAATAAAATCTATGGAAAACAAATACCCCGTAATGGGAAAATTAAGCTCACTGTGCTGGCTTGGCACTTGGCGCAGAATCTGCGATCCTCGGTGACGGGAGGGGAGACCTCAGAGCTCTTGAATAGCACCTTCCAGGCATCCTCGTGCTTTGTGTCGAAGAGCCAGGACAGAGTCTGGTGCTGGGCCGGGTTGAACTCCCACAAGTTGAAAGCCCGTCGTTGACACGGGAGAATCCGGTGGAAGAGCATGACCTGGACTACGGTGACAAGTTTAACCTTCCTGCCGATCAGGTCTTTGATGCAGGTTTGAAGTCCGGTCACTTCTGTCGAATTACCCCACAACAGGCTCGTCTCTTTCCAAGATGTGAGCCGTGTGGGGATGCCAGATCGGAATTCGGGGGCCGCTGCCCATTCAGGGTCACGCAGCTCGGTGATATAGAACCACCCCGATTGCCACCCTTTGATGGTCTCTACGAAGGCGCCCTCGAGCCATGTAACGTTGGCTATGTTGCCCACCATGGCGCCTCTGCACTCCGCTTGGCGGCCGCCCACGACCTTCGGCTTGACGCTGAAGATCTTCAGCCATAGGCCAAAGTGAGGCTGGATGCGGAGGAAGGCCTCACACACGACGATAAACGCCGAGATGTTGAGGATGAAGTTCGGGGCCAGATCATGGAAGTCTAGGCCGTAGTAGAACATGAGCCCCCGGACGAATGGGTGAAGAGGAAAGCCCAGTCCGCGAAGGAAATGGGGGAGAAATACAACCCTCTCATGGGGCCTAGGGGTGGGGATGAGTTGCCCCTCATCTGGAAGCCGGTGCGCGATGTCGTCAGACAAGTATCCGGCCTTCCTCAACTTTTTGATTTGTCCCTCCATGACGGAGGAGGCCATCCATCTACCTCCCGCTCCGGACATGATTGGAGAAGGTTGAGGTGGGAATTGCAGACTTGGTCGTTGGAGCTCGAGTGCGCAGGGATGGATAAGCAAAGGAGGAAGTAGGCGTAAATGGAAAGGGTAGATCCTTATCCCCTTATATGGGCGGCCAAAACTACAAGCCCCCACCAGCATAATAAAACTCGCTTATCTCCCAAGCGCCGCAGTTAATGGCGCCGTTGGGTTACCCACTCCCGTATTGATGAGAATCCCGGAATAAGGGGACACGATCTCTGCTTTGACAAGACGTGCCAAGGAAACTGCGTCGCTAAACGCGCTGAGGTGGAACAGTAAAATGATTCGAATAAAGGCTTGGCCGTGGCGTGATGTCACGCTGCGGAATACGTCAGCAGATTAGTTTTGTGCAGATATTATTCTCTCTACGGTGGTATGTGGAACTTATTTTGCAGAGCCGGACACTATCCTTGTGTTCAACATCTTCTACGAAGTATTCGGAGGAGGAACCCGCCTTGCAATGCCGAAGACAATTTGCGTGCCGGACTCGTCGTCATTGAAGCCTGTTTCAAGGGCTACTGAGGGAGTCCTGGATTAGGGGGTGTCCGGATGGCCGGACTATGACCTTTGGCCGGACTCCCGGTCTATGAAGATACAAGATTGAAGACTTCGTCCCGTGTCCGGATAGGACTTTCCTTGGCGTAGAAGGCAAGCTTGGCGATATGATATGAAGATCTCCTCCCATTGTAACCGACTCTATGTAACCCTAGCCCTCTCCAGTATCTATATAAACCGGAGAGTTTTAGTCCATAGTTCGAACAACAATCATACCATAGGCTAGCTTCTAGGGTTTAGCCTCTCTGATCTCGTGGTAGATCAACTCTTGTACTACCCATATCATCAATATTAATCAAGCAGGAGTAGGGTTTTACCTCCATCGAGAGGGCCCGAACCTGGGTAAAAAAATCGTGTCCCTTGTCTCCTGTTAACATCCACCTAGACGCACAGTTCAGGACCCCCTACCCGAGATCCTCCGGTTTTGACACCGACAGGGGGCGTTGGACCCGAAGACATGCCTGGTTTCGAAGAAGGCAAGTCTAAAAGGAGCCAAACAAAATATACTTGACGCAATAGAAGATGCTCGAAAGGGGGTGTTCACGCCCAACAGAGAGAACGACGAGCTTACGCGCGCCCTGGGAAATCCTGAACACCCAGGAAGAACACGAGGCAAGGGCGTTATTCCCTGGTATGAGGGCTTTTCGGAATGGAACGACGACTACAGGACCCGTGCAAGAAAGAAGATGGAGGAGGAGAAAAAGAGGAAGCTGGAGGAGGAGCAGAGGAAGCAGGACGCAGAACGCCTTCAAGACCTAGAAGCAAGGCACGCGGACTTGGCACTCAAATTCCAGCAGTAGCAGCAACAAATCGACTCACTTAGCCAGGAAAGGGGGTCTCAGCAGCGGCAGCAGCAAGCGGATGATCGTCCAGCATTGGATAGCACCATCCCATCCATGCCGAGAAGCAGCGTTGGTTCCGCCCCTGGCGACACACTGCTGGATACATACCCTGTGGATGACATCATAGAGAACACTAGCTGTGAGCTACACTACAAAATGAAGAACATATCCATGAAGGTGGCGGACGTCGTTGCTTTTACAATTACCCCCGAAGCAACCTTCCATTGCACCCTGATTCCAGAGGGCTATGCTCGTGTCTTCATTGATGAAGTCGTGAACCCATATTCGAGGGTAGCGCTTGATATTCCTGGAGGTGACGACGAGCGCACATTGGGAGAGGCCATACACCGTATCATCCTATGGAGAAAGGATTGCATCATCTTTCGAAGTCCACCGACACCGCGTCTGCCGACTCCTCCTCGAAGTCCGTCACCGAGTCAGCAGACTCTCGCTCCTCCAAGTCCACGAACGCGTGACCGGACTCCTCCTTGAAGTCTGCCACCTCCTCCAAGTCCACGAACGCGTGAGGCCACTCCTCCTGTTTCAAGCCCGGCACAATGTCAGGCCACTCATTTTGTTTCAAGTCCGACACCGTGTCAGGCCAGACCTCCTACTTCAAGTCCGGCACAGCGTCAGGCCACTCCTCCTGCTCCGACTCAGCCACGTCAGCCGTCTCCGCCGTCTCAGCAATCACAGAACGGACATGCCACAGCTATGGTGCGTTGCGGTACGAGTTGAGGTAGTACAGGAAGTACAGGCGGAGACAAGTGATATAAATATGGTCCAAGCCTCGCTCCTCTTCCTCAGAGGCCTTACGACATGACCGAGGAGCAAAACGCAGCCATAGTGCGGGCCCAAGTGGACACCCATTTTGGACCGAAACCGGCACCACCGCCAAGGGAGAAAGTGCATGAGAAAGTTATTGACAACTTTATTCATATGGCAAGAAAACCAACTCCCAAGCCTGTTGACTCAGACTATGAGCACCAAAATAGGAAGCTACATCAAGCACGGCTACAGAAGGAAGCGAGCTCGAGCTCGAACCAACAAGCAGCTGTCAAAAAATGCGGGAAAACCATTCCCCAGCTGGGAGAACAGGCGGCGCAATCGACCCCCCCCCGCTTGTTGTGCCAACAACACATGAGAGTACGCGTGCCCAATATTATTGTGGGCAAACCGTTAACGTTCCCCAGCTGGGCGATGTGGTAATAACAGAGGAGCATATAATGCAGGCTGAAATGCTCAAGATCACTGTTGGGCAACTCCTCGAAATCGAGCCCATGTCTCTGCTTAGAGAGGAGCAAATAAAATGGAAATATGTCCGGGGCCAACCTTTGGTCGAGCCAGACAAGGTCAAGAACCTCCCAACGAGAATGTATGAATTGCATCAATGGTACATGAACATTACCAAGATTTCCAATCGAGTGTCCCTCATGGTGAATGTCAAGGAGGAGCATTACTTCCATGAGAAAGCTCTGCCCGTTGAGTATTCAGAACTATTTCAGTTATACAATCAAGACGCACTCGACAAGTCTATCGTCAATTGCTATTGTCTATAAGTGATTTCTTTCTGTAATTTAAGTCTCAAGCTAGCTGTAGTGATCATTTTGATCAACCATTACATGTAATTATCCTCACTATATTCTTTTCTGTGGTATTATATGCAGGATGAAGATGTATGAAATGAAAAAATCTGGACGCTATGGCATTGGGTTCATTGACCCAAATACCATTAATGAGTACACATGGAAAATTCCAAGTTGTCAAGCAAGTTTAGAGGAAAGCATGCTAGAGTTCTTCAAGCGCCTCAATACCAATGAAGATATACTACTTCCTTACAACTTCCTGTGAGTCACACTTTCTTGTACTACAAATTCTGTTTTTGCTTACTAGCTAGCTAGCTAGATGGTAATAATTAAGTGTATAGGGTTTACGGTAGTTGATTAGTGTTATGCACATGCCTGCTTAATTAAGACATGCAAACGTGTGCACATGTATTTTCCACTGGATCTTGTTAGACTTTAAACTTGAAGAAGGAAAAGTTGAAGCACTGGACTCACTACTTAAAGAAGAAAGTGACTACACCATCTTGAAGGGGATAGTCAACAGGTAATTTCCATCATTATTAACTATATCTTGGCCTATTTAGTTTGTCATTTCCTGATATGTACTATTTAATAACCCCTTTATTAATTTTCTTTGCCGGCGGGCAGGGCTTGGGCAAAGTTCATCAAGGTGACTCCAGGCAAATGGGCAAAAAAGCTGTTTTGGTATCGACCAAAGGTAAGTAATTAAGTAGTACTAGCTACCTAGCTAGCTACCATCTCTTTAATTCTTGTTTCAATACCATTAATTAATTATCATGCTTGATTAATAAATATCGGATTCAATTCCATTCTCGTAAAGGCCCTGAAGCAGGCGCCGGGAAATGATCTGTGTGCATACTACGTTTGCGAGAACATTCGCATTGTGGCGTCCGAAAGGAGCAGATCTCAAAGACAGGATTGGGTACGTTTGTTAGAACACTATCCACACCATTATCGATATCTAGTCACACAACTAATACACATGCATATTGATCTCCTTCTTAACAGTTCAGAGAGTTGCGGGAGGAGCTCCTACCAACGGACCGCATACTAGCACTTCAAGAGAAAATAGCGGGATTTTTGCTTGACCAGGTCATAGATCCCAAAGGAGAATACTATTACCCACTACCGCCCCCATGAACCACTTGTCATCGTGCTCCGAAGGCACCAAGGCAACATGTAGGAGAAATTGTATATATATACACATGTGTATGTGTGAATAATTAATGGTGTTGGTTGTGAGACATTTGATGATATATATTTATATATATATATATGCGGTTGTACGAGAAAATCTATTTATATATATGCATAACGTGTACAATATGTAGTATCGTAAAATACCAGCAAACAAAAAAGAATTAAATGGAAAACACAAAATTAATGGAAAATAAGGAATAAAACCAACCCCCTCCCCCCCAAACATTTAGTACCGATTGGTGTTACCAACTAGTACTAATGGTCTACCAGCAGCCGGGCCTAGCTCGTGCCACGTGGTGGCACTTTAGTGCCGGTTCGTGCCATACCGGTAGTAAAGGGGGGGGGGCTTTAGTCTCCACTCTTTAGTGCCGGTTGTAGAACCGGCACTAAAGGCCCTTACGAACCGGCGCTAAAGCCCGGTTCTGCACTAGTGGGGTTTATAAACTAGTGCGGCTGCCCTTCGCTCGACGAGGTGGGACTAAACATTGTGCATCGTGGAACGGGAGCGCACCCTCTGTAGTACCGGTTCCTAGCTCCAACAGGTACTAAAGGGCGGGTCTTTAGTACCGGGTGGAGCCACGAACCGGTACTAAAGAAGGTGCGCTTCTCGTCGGTCGGGCTGCCAAATTTGACCTTTAGTACCGGTTCCTGGCTCCAACCGATACTAAAGGCCTCCCCTATATAAAACAACACTTATGAAAATGTCAGTTAGTTCATCTATTCGTCGCCCCTGTCCCCGCCCCGCCCCCGTCACCGCCCCCATCCATGTGCCGCCCCCGTCACCGTCGTCGCCGCCCCCGTCGCCTCGTTGCCGCCCCTGTCCGTGCGCCACCCCCGTCGCTGCCCCCCGTCCTTGCCCCCGTCGCCGCCCCCGGCCGTCGCCGTTGTCGCCGCCCCCGTCGCGCACGTCCGTCAGCGCCCCGACCCATCCATCTCGCCTCGCATCACCGGTCGTCGCCCCGCTGTAAGATCGACCACGGGCCCCGACCGGCCCTCTGCCGCTTGCCGGCGGCCTCTCCGCCTCTGTGCACGTGCACACACACGCACACACACAAAAACACACACACACAAATGTTTAATGTCAAATGTTAGATTATATAAATGTTAGATTATATATGAATTAGATAATGTTAGATGAGTTAGTTTTTTATACTTTTAGTTATAGATGAATTTATATTAATGTTAGATGAATTAGATATATATTAAATTTAGGTATATGAGATTTGATCATCTAATTAAAATTTTAGTATATAGAACTAGCTACTTTATTTTTAGTAAGAAAATTAGTTAATAGAACTAGTTTAGTTGAATTAGTTGAACTAGTTAGTTGAATTAGTTGAGCTACTTTATTTAGGTATATTTTTAGTAAGTGCTTAGTTGAATTAATGAGTTGAACTAGTTGAATTAATAGAACTAGTTTAATTAGTTGAATTAATATAACTAATAAGTGTTTAATGTTTCACCTATGAACATGTAGGAAATGTCGTCTGACGACGAAAACGATTTCATTATGTGCAAAAACTGCGAAGACCAATGCGGCCTATGCGACAGAAATTTCCTAGTTGATGATAGGCGCTTCAGCATCAAGCTGGATGAGACCTTCGAAGTGGATATAGTAAGTCACAATGACAAGTCTTTTTTCGTAATTAAGCATGACTTATGCTTTATTTGCTTCAACCTATAATTTTAAATTTTCACTATTCTACTAGCGTATCCCCTACCATGCATTTTTTTGTCTTGGATAAGATAGGTTTCAGTCGTAACAAAACTATGGAGGTAAAGAGAGTTTACTTGAAGACCGAGCATGGTTACACCTTCAACGTTAAATTATACAATGCAGACACCTACACCTATTTTGAGTGCAAAACTTGGCAAGCACTATGCAAGGCTTATGCATTTGAGCCTGATATGTTTATCACCTTTGATATTCGTCCTGAAGATGATATTGGAGGTAATAGAGACATTTGGGTCGATGTGGAGACGCCTCCAGTTCTACCAATGCTTGGTAGACAGGACCGTCCACTGTCCCGGGGCTGAACTAAACTGTGAGGAGATAAGTCATTATGTTTCATGGCTTTAGGATCTTGATGCTGTCAAGACAAATTATTTTCCTGAATATGAAAATCTAGGTACTCAAAACGTGCGACCAATAGTGTTCGTATTGAACTACGGTCACATCTATTTAGAAAAGATGGTAAGATTTTTACTATTTTTTGCTCAGTTCATCTTTTGCATACATTATTTTTCAAGCTAAACTTGATTGCTAAGTATAATGTATTGGAGATATGCCCTAGAGGCAATCATGTAATGATGATATCTCCCTATGTGTTCATGAGTCCTTTGTATTGTCCTCCAAAATCATCAATGATATGTATCAATAAGTATGTGACTTGTTTGTGGAACAATGTATTGTATGATGATTGTTCTAATGGTCCCTAGTTGATGAGGTTATGCGGACACATATCCTCGACTAGTATACGACTCGGTTGATGACTATGTTTCACAAGTCATGTGCATGGAGATGCTAAATCGACAGTATGGACTCGGGGATGGAGATCACCGAGTCGGACAGACCCACTTTGAGACCTAGCGAGATATAGTCATCTGTTAGTCTCAAGTACAATGTCTATGACATGTCCTAGACCTGAGGTCCTCGCATGTTCTCGGGATGAGGGTCGACTCACTTAGGGTCTATCAAACGCTACTCCGTAACTGGGTAGTTATAAAGGTAACTTTCGGGTGAGTCATGAGACATGCCGCGAGACATGGTTGACCAAGATGGGATTTGCCACTCCTGTATGGAGAGATATTCTCTGGGCCCTCTCTGGTGATTAGATTTGGAAAGCATGGCCATGCGACTTGGGTTAAGTGTTAACCCAGTTCGAGAATCTGTATCACGGTTTCGAGAAGAGAGGTCGAGCTACCACAAGGGTGACAAGTACTCTCCTTGGGTTCGACAACAAATATCGTGAGGCAAAAGGAATGTTGCATATGACACATTGTCAAGGTTCGTCAAACGACTTTACACACACATGGGAGTTGGCATGTTCTGCTAGGAGCCGCTACCAACTATCGACTCTGGTCGTGTCCATGTGTACGTGAACCTATAGGGTCGCACACTTAAGGGGCTGCAGCCCATCCGGAGTAGATCCGAGTGATAAATGGATGTGGACTCCTAGTGGGCTCAAGTGTTGAGCCCACCTCGGAGGTCTATATAAAGGGGATTGGGCGCACCACTTAGGGTTGATCTTGATCCAACCCTCGATAGCCGCCGCCATTCCACACACCCATGACGTGCGACCGGACCTAGCAGTCCGCCACCCGCCGCTGCACCCCGCACGTGTGGATACCTTGGAGGCATCGCATCTGCGGTGCTTGGACGAACCGTTGGAGGGAACCGCGAGGCGCCGTCCGCGGGAGATCACCCTTCACGGGTCTTCACTGTTCGTGGGAGGTCGACGACGCGAGGAGGAGACGACTCGAGAGATCGGCTACACGCATCACCAACTCTACTTCCGCTGCGGTAACTGCGCGTCTAGTGGTAAACCCGATCCCATGATCTATTTCCAGCAGCATGATCTTGGATACGCGGTAGAAATTTTTATTTGGCGCTAGCATAGCATACCACGTGTTCCAACAATGGTATCAGAGCCTCCGCTGTGTGGTGATAGATTCGATGATATGCATATGAGATATGTAGATCGGTTCAAGTGCGGGTCGATGAGATCGGTCGCGCACGTCAGTGTTGAAGGTTGGTTTCGTGATCTTGTTTCCATGATCGTGACGCAGAGGTCGTGACACGACTTACCCCTACCGGTCGGTTTCTGCCATCGGGGTAGACAGTGGAACGTAAACCCGGATGCAGCATGCGAAGATCAATGAGATTGATCAAATCTGAACATAGATCAACACCTTGGAAATGTGATTTCCGCGGTGCTGAAATCTGTTGGAGAGGTCTCGGTAAAACAGCTGTAACTTTTGCATACGAACTCCGATTTTGCTCCACGACCTGTCAAACTGAAGCTAACGAAAAGTTGGATTAGTGGCAAAACTTCGGAACAAGATTTTGGCGCTTGTGGCTAGGCCAAAATCCTCTTGGAAGATAGAGTTTCAGGAGGTTTTATCTTCGGCGGTAGAACGTCTGACTCATTTTTGCAGGGGATTGGGCCCATGTGTGTTGCTTGTATATCATTGTTTCATGACCTGCGAGTCATGAGTGCGGCAACCGGTAGGAGCCATATGGTTGTCCCATTATTGTATTAATGACCTGCGTGTCAACATGAGAAGCCATGTAATGTAATTTACTTTCAATAGCTATTAGTTTTTAATAGCATAGTATCTTATGTAAAACTTGGCGGTTGACACCATGGCATGGAGATGGAGATCACCATGAGGACAACAATGCATGGGCAGACCGCGCACGTGGAGATGGAGATCACCATGCACTGTAAAAAGGGGATATACCATATCACACATATATAAACTGCGTGTGAAAGTTTATCCCTTTTATGCATCCTTCTTTTGCACGGTAGATGTTTTAAGTAGGGTGATCCCTCAAAAAATGTCAAGTACAAATGCCTCCCCAGTTGCTGCACCTTCTCATGTCAAGTATATATAGTGGCGGGACTATGAAATTAGGGTGCCACTAGATCTCCTTGAAGTGATGGGTTTGTGTCGCACACTTACACACGAAGCATTGGTTGACTTGTCGTGGCTATCAAAACAGTTTTGGGCCATGAGGCATAGGAGTTGGCGAGGCATGAGATGTCCCCCAACAACAAGAGTCGTATGGAGATACGATTAGCAAGAGTTGCTTACCAAGTGATCTTGTCCTCTAGCGGTGATGCAAAAGCTCACTAGTTGACATGTTGATCTTGGATCTTGAATCACTAAGTATCAATCGAGGGATGTTGATTTTAGTGGGAGTAATGACCTTATTAAAATTGTTTAATATGAATTACTCTTCATGAATACATGTCTTAGTTTTGCATATTTCTGTTGTAGATTAATGGCACCACCTGCTCAAGTTACCCCTTTTGCGTTGAAATCAATCCTGGAAAAAGATAAATTGAATGGAACGAACTTTACCACCTGGTATAGAAACCTGAGAATTGTTCTTAGGCATGAGAAAAAGGAACAAGTTTTAGAGAATCCGCTTCCAGTGGAACCTGCCGATAATGCTAATGCCACAACCAGAAATGCCCACCAGAAACTCGTTGATGAATCAAACGAGATCAGCTGTCTCATGCTGGCTTCTATGGAGCCCGATCTGCAGCAGCAGTTCGAAAATATTGAGGCTTTCGATATGATCGAGAACCTCAAGAGCATGTTTCAAATGCAGGCTAGGACCGAAAGGTTCAACGTTTGGCGATCCTTGATGGATTGTAAGCTGAAAGAGGGTGATCCACTAAGCCCACGTGTGATCAAGATGATCGGGTACATGCAAGCTCTGGATCGGTTGGGCTTCCCACTTGGGGACGAGTTGTCCACAAATACAATTCTAGGTTCTCTCCCGGATAGCTATGGGCCATTCATCTCGAACTACCATATGCATGGGATGGAAAAGAAACTCACTGAATTGCATGGGATGCTCAAAGTGGTAGAGCAGGATATCAAGAAAGGTACGCATCGTCAAGTGTTGATGGTGCAGAACTCAGCTAAGTTCAAGAAGAGTTGGTCCAAGAAAAATGGCAAAGAGAAGGAGGCAACTCCAACTGCCGCTGCTGCGCGCCTAAGTCAGGGACGACCTCGGGGAGTATTTGCTTTCATTGCAAGGAACCCGGACACTGGAAAAGGAGCTGCGGCAAGTGGCTTGCCGAGAAGGGAAAGAAGACTAGAAGTATGAATTCTTCTTCAGGTACACTTGTTGTATATGTTATAGACATTTATCTTGCTGATGTTTCTAGTAGCTCTTGGGTATATGATACCAGATTGTTTGTTCACATATGCAACTCGATGCAGGGGCTAAGCAGAACTAGGAATTTCACAAGAGGAGAAGTTGACATACGTGTCGGGAATAAAGCAAGAGTTGCTGCATTGGCCGACGGCACTATGCAACTTAATTTACCTGCAGGATTTGTAATGGAACTTGATAATTGTTATTATGTTCCTGCTTTGAGTCGAAACATTATTTCTGCCTCATGTTTGATGAGACACGGTTATGAATTCAGTATTAAGGACAATGGTTGTTCTATTTACTTGAATAATATGTTTCATGGCTTTGCACCCGTTGTGAATGGGTTATTTATCCTAGATCTTGAAGGTGAATCAGTCTATAACATAAATGTCCAGAGGCACAAACCTAATGAGATAAATCTGACTTACACCCGACATTATCGACTTGGACACATTAGTCAAAAGCACATGAAGAAGCTCCATGATGATGGAATTCTAACTTCATTTGATTTTGAATCATTCGAGGCATGCGAGTCTTTCCTACTCGGTAAAATGACTAAGACTCCTTTTGCAAAGAGTTGCGAGAGGGCGTCCGAGCTATAAGAACTTATACATAGTGATGTATGTGGAACAATGAGCACAACAGCCAGAGGTGGTTTCCAATACTTTGTGACTTTCACCGACGACTTGAGTAGATATGGATATGTTTACTTGATGAGGCACAAGTCCGAAACTTTTGAAAAGTTCAAGGAGTTTCAGAACGAAGTGGAAAATCAACTTGGCAAGAGAATCAAACTTCTACGATCTGATCATGGTGGTGAATATATGAGCCAGAAGTTTGATGATCATCTGAAGAGTCGTGGAATAGTTCCACAACTGACTCCTCCGGGTATGCCACAGAGAAATGGTGTGTCAGAATGGAGGAATCGAACCCTGTTGGACATGGTCCGATCGATGATGAGTCAGTCGGATTTACCCTTGTCATTTTGGGGATACGCTCTAGAAACTGCAGCTTTCACACTAAACAGGGTACCATCTAAGTCCGTAGATAAGACACCATATGAGATATGGACTGCGAAGAGTCACGGTTTGTCTTTTCTGAAAATTTGGGGATGTGAAGCATATGTTAAGCGACTCCGGTCGGATAAGCTCACACCCAAATTGTACAAGTGCATATTCGTGGGATATCCAAGGGAAATCTTGGGATATTACTTCTACAACCGTGAAGAGGGCAAAGTGTTTGTCGCTCGACATGGAGTTTTCCTTGAGAAAGAGTTTCTCAATCAAAAGGCTAGTGGGAGGACGTTCTAACTAGAAGAAATTTGAGAACCAAACGGGGACATTCCGTTAGGTGATATTGTCACACCAGAGTTAGTCAAGGAACCCGTAGTGGAGTCAACACCAATTCCATGGAGGTCGGAAAGGTTATGCAATTTGCATGACTGCAATGTGTTGTTCTGGGAGAACAACGAGCCGACTATGTGTGCGGAAGCGATGGAGAGCCCTGATTCCGAGTTATGGCTTGAGGCCATGAGATCCGAATTAAAGTCCATGGATGACAATCAAGTTTGGAACTTGGTTGATCTGCCAGATGGCGTTCGAGCCATTGAGTGCAAGTGGATTTTTAAGAAGAAAACTGATATGGACGGAAATGTCACTGTCCATAAGGCTCGATTTGTCGCTAAAGGTTATCGACAAGTTCAAGGAGTTGACTACGATGAGACTTACTCACCAGTAGCGATGCCTAAATCAATTTGTATCATTCTTGCTATAGTAGCATATTTCGACTATGAGATATGGCAGATGGATGTCAAAACGACTTTCCTTAATGGAAATTTAACCGAGGATGTGTATATGACACAGCCGGAGGGTTTTGTCGATCCAGAGAAGTCTAGCATGGCATGCAAGCTTCAGAGATCCATTTATGGATTAAGGCAAGCATCTCGAAATTGGAACATTCATTTTAATGAAGCGGTCAAAGAGAGTTTCGCTTCATCAAGAACGATTGTGATCATTGTGTATACAAAAAGGTTAGTGGGAGCTCAGTCGCATTTCTGATCTTTATGTGGATGACATATTGTTGATTGGAAATGATGTTCAAATGCTCGAATCTATCAAGGACTCATTAAAAAATAGTTTTTTGATGACGGACTTGGTAGAAGCAGCTTATATTTTGGGAATCAAGATCTATAGAGATAGATCAAGAAGGCTTATAGGATTAAGCCAGAGTGCGTATATTGACAAGGTGTTGAAGCGGTTCAACATGCAAGATGCCAAGAAGGGTTTCTTGCCCATGTCACATGGCATTAGTCTTAGCAAGATTAAGAGTCCTTCGACTCCTGATGAGCAAAGACGCATGGATGGGATTCCGTATGCTTCGGTTGTTGGGTCCATCATGTATGATATGGTATGTACTCGTCCCAATGTTAGCTTTGCTCTCAGTGTGGTGGGCAGATACCAGGCTGATCCAGGTGAGAGTCATTGGACATCGGTTAAGAATATCCTTAAGTACTTGAGAAGGACAAAGGATATGTTCCTGGTTTATGGAGGTGAGGATGAGCTCGTTGTAAAGAGTTACACCGATGCTAGTTTCCAAACCGATAGGGACGATAGTCGATCGCAATCTGGGTTTGTGTTCATTTTGAACGGAGGAGCAGTGAGCTGGAGGAGCTCCAAGAAAGATATGGTAGCTGATTCTACAACAGAGGCCGAGTACATTGCGGCTTCTGAAGCTGCAAAAGAAGGTGTTTGGGTAAAGAATTTCATTTCTGATCTTGGTGTGGTTGTGTAACATCCCAAATTTTCAATTTGGAATGTTATACATTAGATCATCATTGCATATCATATTTTATTTGCTTTTTGGCTAGATCCTAGAAATTCTACGCAACTCAAGGACCCACGGAGAGAGTTGGGGATTTCGTTATTTACAAATTTGGGTTTTCTCAAATTTTGAAAATAGGATCATTTGATTTTATTTATTTTATCTTCAATTATTTCTATTATAAAAATAAGAAAGAGGGAATAAAATGACTTTCCCAAAAATAAAGAAATATTGAGAATTTACTAAAAAAATCATATAAGATTTTATTTTGGAGTTTATCGCTATTTTATTTGAATTTAGGAAAATTGCATGTTTTTCAAAACTGCATTTTAGGGCCAAGAAAATGTTCATCTCGTTGTAAATATTTTATTTAGATGGTGAAAATTTATTTTGGCATTTTTAGAATTTTATTTTATTTTCTACAATTTTTCATAGTTTTGACGGAATTCTTTTTTAACAAAATAGTTTCTGCGCGCCCGACTGGGCCGAAGGCCCAGCCGAGCCGGGCCAAGCCCGCGCCGCCGCCGCCTTCCCCACGGGAGGGGAGTCCTCCCCGCCGCCGCCGCCGAGTCCGGCGGGGCACGCCTCCCGAGGCCGACCCCGACCCGACGACCCCTTCCCCAAGTTGCCCCCTCCCCCTCATAAATACCCCGCCGCCGCCACCACCACAACGACCACCCGACCCGCCCCGCCACCACCACCGCCGCCGAGCGCTGCCGTCGCCACCGCCTCCCGCCGCCGCCGAGCGCTGCCATCGCTACCGCCTGCCGCCGCCGCCAGGAGCCCTGCCACCCCACCTGGACCACGCCGGAGGCGCCGGACCTCGCCGGAGCCCCGCCGAGGTAGCCGCCGTTCGCCGCCGGTTTTCTAGAGGAAACCAATTCGGGTTTTTTAGAAAACCGTAGGTTTTAATTTTTTAGATCGGTTTAAGTTTTTTTTCCGGTTTATTTATTTTGCGGACGTTCGTCCATACGTTCGTTTTAATGAACGATTTTGGTCGTTTAGCCGCAGACAGCAAACGTTCGTTCATTAGCCTGTTCGTCCGTTTTTCTTTTTCTCGGATTTTTTCGAGATTATTCCAGATCGCGATTTCTGATCCGATGTTCGTTCTAGTTTAACTTTTTGCTCGTTTATCGGAATCAGGCGATTCAAATGCCTAGAGTTTCGTCTTGAAACCCTCTTTCCGTTTAATCAACTCAAATAAGTTTTTTTACTGTAAAATTTGACTTAGGTCCAGATTAGTAAACGAAGCTTGTTTCTTTCGCCGTTTGACTTTCATTGCTTCGTTTGATTCGATTCTTTTTGCAAACCGGAGTTCTTAAGTTGAACTTTCTGGTTAGATCTCTTATTTAAGTTTTACCTGTGGATTAGATGAGTGCTTATTGTATGCTTGTTTGTTTGTTTGCGGTAGAGTATCCGGAGTGCGCCGCTTGCTACTTCGAATCTCTAGGTTTCACGGATCATCAGCAAGGCAGGTAACACTTTGATCATACCTCTTTACTACCCAGTTTTATTGCATTAGATCAATCCTCGAACAATTGCATGATTAAGAATCTGATTAATATGTGGGTTTTTGGAAGTAGGTGAGGTAGTACCTATTACCTGTTTTATTATCAAACTCTTGGGAGTTACTTCTACGTTATGCTTATAATGCCATGCTATGCTCATAGACGTGGATTGGGTTTGAGTGTATCCATGACAGATGTGAGATTGTTAATTGATGGTTTATTTAAGTTGGCAACTTTAATACACATCTGGGTGGATTGAGGCACCTGGGTATTCCAGCGATTACCTGTTTTTTATGGACCGCCACCCAGGCTCAAAGGGATCATGAGATTATTCATGCTAGAAACTTCCGTGTGCAGCCACAAGCTACTATGGGCTCTAGCATAGCTGATTAAGTTGGGCGAACTCTTACAGTGGTAGACTAGCAGACGCAGAGAAAAGTAGGTGTAACTGTCTACCCGATCGTAAGGTGCTAGCGCTTCTGAAAGACTATGTCTCGGTCATCCGTTTCTCAAACACCATGTAGTGCGAGAAAACCAACGGAGGAGATCGAGTCTTGTGGGGAAAAGTGCACAAACCTCTGCAGAGTGTACAAACTAATCATGGTTAGCTGTGTCCCCGGTTATGGATGTTTTGAGTATCTAGTACTTGGATTATCATGTGAATCTCATGATGTTACTTCAATTTAAATTGTTGGGTTTAATGATGATGCTTAATTGGGATTGAGAGGGGGTTTACCTTCTCAATGTTTAACAACCACCATGATAATTAAATAAAATTTTATTCCTTTGTTGTAGGAAAAGATTGGCTTTATGCAAAACTGTAACCATAGAGCTTTACACCAGCCATATGTGCATGTACTGATAGAATTATTCTGTTCATTACTCTCTATGTGTTACATTGCCAGCATATTCCATGTGCTGACCCGTTTTCGGGCTGCAACGTTCATGTTGCAGACTTTTCAGATGACGAGTAAGGTGCCTTAGGTCGTGGTCTTATACTCAGTGATGCCGTTGGAGTTGATGGACTCACTTATCTTCCAAGCCTTCCGTTGTTATCGTCATTAGATGGCCTTAAGCCATACTTATTGTAATAAGTTCTCTTTTGAGACATGCGATGTAATAAGTGTGTGATTGCTACTCTATTATAACTCCTTCAAGTACTGTGCATGTCAGCATTACCGATCCAAGGATGACACTGATGCACAGAGATCAGACTGTTTGAGGTCTGGTCGCTACAGGTTGAGGGTGCGTCTAAGCCATTGGACCTCTATTGTGATAATAGTGGTGCCACTGCGCAAGTCAAGGAACCACGGAACCATCATAAAACCCAACACATACTCAGGCATTTTAACCTTATTCGCGACATTGTCGAAAGAGGTGATGTAAACATATGCAAGGTACACACAGATGCAAATGTTGCTGATCCATTCACGAAGCCTCTCCCATGGCCAAAGCATGAGGCGCACATGAGCTCCATGGGCATACGATGCCTAAATGATTGACTCTAGTGCAAGTGGGAGACTGTTGGAGATATGCCCTAGAGGCAATCATGTAATCATGATATTTCCATATGTGTTCATGAGTCCTTTGTATTGTCCTTGAACATCATCAATGATATGTATCAATAAGTATGTGACTTGTTTGTGGAACTATGTGTTGTATGATGATTGTTCTAATGGTCCCTAGTTGATGAGGTTATGCGGACACATATCCTCGACTAGTATACGACTTGGTTGATGACTATGTTTCACAAGTCATGTGCATGGAGATGCTAAAATGATAGTATGGACTCGGGGATGGAGATCACCGAGTCGGACAGACCCACTTTGAGACGCAACGAGATATAGTCATCTGTTAGTCTCAAGTACAATATCTATGACATGTTCTAGACCTAAGGTCCTTGCATGTTCTCGGGATGAGGATCGACTCACTTAGGGTCTATCAAACGCTACTCCATAACTGGGTAGTTATAAAGGTAGCTTTCGGGTGAGTCGTGAGACATGCCGCGAGACATGGTTGACCAAGATGGGATTTTCCACTCCTGTATGGAGAGATATTCTCTGGGCCCTCTCGAGTGATCAGATTCGGAAAGCATGGCCATGCGACTTGGGTTAAGTGTTAACCCAGTTCAAGAATCTGTATCCGGTTTCAAGAAGAGTGGTCGAGCTACCACAAGGGTGACAAGTACTCGCCTTGGGCTTGAAAACAAATATCTTGAGGCAAAAGGAATGTTGCATATGACACATTGTCAAGGTTCGTCAAACGACTTTACGCACACATGGGAGTTGCCACGTTCTGCTAGGAGCCGCTACCAACTATTGACTCTGGTCATGTCCATGTGTACGTGAACCTATAGGGTCGCACACTTAAGGGGTTGCAGCCCATCCAGATTAGATCCGAGTGGTAAATGGATGTGGACTCCTAGTGGGCTCAAGTGTTGAGCCCACCTCGGAGGTCTATATAAAGGGGATTGGGCGCACCACTTAGGGTTGATCTTGATCCAACCCTCGATAGCCGCCGCCATTCCCCACACCCATGACGTGCGACCGGACCTAGCAGTCTGCTGCCCGCCGCTGCACCCCGCACGTGTGGATACCTTGGAGGCATCGCATC
The DNA here is from genome assembly GCF_002162155.2 of Triticum dicoccoides. Taxonomy (NCBI): domain Eukaryota; kingdom Viridiplantae; phylum Streptophyta; class Magnoliopsida; order Poales; family Poaceae; genus Triticum; species Triticum dicoccoides. The sequence goes on from NC_041383.1 coordinate 779,470,830, forward strand.
TGCGGTGCTTGGACGAACCGTTCGAGGGAACCGCGAGGCGCCGTCCACCGGAGATCATCGTTCACGGGTCTTCGCTGTTCGGGGGAGGTCGACGACGCGAGGAGGAGACGGCTCGGGAGATCGGCTAGACGCATCACCAACTCTACTTCCACTGCGGTGACTGCGCGTCTAGTGGTAAACCCGATCCCGTGATCTATTTCCAGCAGCATGATCTTGGGTGCGTGGTAGAAATTTTTATTTGGCGCTAGCGTAGCGTACCACGTGTTCCAACATAATGTTCCTATACGATGTTCTTCAATAGGGACTCCCGATGGCAGTTGTGCCTGAGTGGATTGGTACTAAAGGTCGCATGTCAATGGTTAGCTTGTGGCCAAGACATCCTACATTGCACATGAGTGCATTCAGGGTTTATACAACCGAGGAATGCTTAATAGTGAAAGACTGGAGCAAAATTGTGAAGGATGGTAGAGAAGTACTAGGGGGCAGCAATCAGAAGCGCAACCCACGATTAGGAGACAGGTTCATCTACATGCTCCAATATGATGAATCAGGAGAGCTACACATGTTCTATGCTATTTTACCCGAGAGAGGGCAGCAGGAATGATTAGCATGCTCTTAATACTTGTCCTCTCATCTCCGTGTTCTTCGTCCTAAACTTAATCTCAAAGAGGGATTTGCTTTTGTGGTCTTATGAACGCTTATAATCATGACTGATACGTCCATTTTGCATCATGCTTTTATATCAATATTTATTGCATTATGGGCTGTTATTATACATTATATCTCATTACTTATGGCTATTCTCTCTTATTTTTCAAGGTTTACCATGAAGAGGGGGAGTGCCGGCAGCTGGAATTCTGGCTGGAAAAGGAGCAAATGTTGGAAACCTATTCTGCACAACTCCAAAAGTCCTGAAACTCCATGAAACAACTTTTTGGGATTTATAAGAATTTCTGAGCGAAAGAAATAGGCCAGGGGGCCCACACCCTGTCCAGGAGACAGGGGGCGCGCCCCCCCATAGGGTGCGCCCCCTATCTGCTGGCCCCCTGGTGGGCCTCCGGTGTCCATCTTCTGCTATATCATCACTTTTACCCTAGAAAAATCATGGGCAAGCTTACGAGATGAAACTCCGCCGCCACGAGGCAGAACCTTGGTGGAACCAATCTAGGGCTCTGGCAGAGCTGTTCTGCTGGGGACACTTCCCTCCGGGAGGGGGAAATCATCACCAACGTCATCACCAACGATCCTCTCATCAGGAGGGGGTCAATCTCCATCAGCATCTTCATCAGCACCATCTCCTCTCAAACCCTAGTTCATCTCTTGTATCCAATCTTGTCTCCAAAACCACAAATTGGTACCTGTGGGTTGCTAGTAGTGTTGATTACTCCTTGTAGTTGATACTTATTGGTTTACTTGGTGGAATATCATATATTCAGATCCTTAATGCATATTATTACACCTCTGATTATGAACATGAATATGCTTTGTGAGTAGTTACGTTTGTTCCTGAGGACATGGGTGAAGTCTTGCTATTAGTAGTCATGTGAATTTGGTATTCGTTCGATATTTTGATGAGATGTATGTTGTCTTCTCCTCTAGTGGTGTCATGTGAACGTCGACTACATGACACTTCACCATTATTGGGCCTAGAGGAGGGCATATGGAATTAATAAGTAGATGATGGGTTGCTAGAGCGACAGAAGCTTAAACCCTAGTATATGCGTTGCTTCGTTAGGGGCTGATTTGGATCCACATGTTTCATGCTATGGTTAGGTTTACCTTAGTACTTTTGTTGTAGTTGCGGATGCTTGCAATAGGGCTTAATCATAAGTGGGATGCTTGTCCAAGTAAGGGTAGTACCCAAGCACTGGTCCACCCACATATCAAATTATCAAAGTACCGAACGCGAATCATATGAGCGTGATGAAAACTAGCTTGACGATAATTCCCATGTGTCCTTGGGAGCTCCTTCCTCATTATTAGAAATTGTCTAGGCTTATCCTTTGCTAAATAAAGGATTGGGCCACCTTGATGCACCTTATTTACTTTATTTACTTGTTACTCGTTACTATTTATCTGATCATAAAACTATCTATCACCTACAATTTCAGTGATTGCAGAAAACCTTACTGAAAACTGCTTAGCATTTCCTTCTACTCCTCGTTGGGTTCGACACTCTTACTTATCAAAAGGACTATGAAAGATCCCCTACACTTGTGGGTCATCAAGACTCTTTTCTGGCGCCGGTGCCGGGGAGTGTAGCGCTTTTGGTCAGTGGAACTTGGTAAGGAAACATTTATATAGTGTGCTGAAATTTTCTGTTACTTGTCACTATGGAAACTAACCCTTTGAAGGGCTTGTTTGGGGTATCTTCACCCCAACCAGAAGAGCAAAGAGTTGTTCCTCAACCTACTGAAATTTATGAAAATATTTACTTTGATATTCCTTCGGGTATGATAGAGAAACTGCTAGCTAATCCATTTGCAGGAGATGGAACATTGCATCCCGATTTACACCTTATCTTTGTGGATGAAGTTTGTGGATTATTTAAGCTTGCAGGTATTCCCGATGATGTTGTCAAAAGGAAGGTCTTCCCTTTATCTTTGAAGGGAGATGCATTGACATGGTATAGGCTATGTGATGATACGAGATCTTGGAATTATAAGCGATTGAAGTTGGAATTTCACCAGAAGTTCTATCCGATGCATCTTGTTTATCTTGATCATAATTACATATATAATTTCTGGCCTCGCGAAGGAGAAAGCATTGCTCAAGCTTGGGGGAGGCTTAAGTCAATGTTATATTCATGCCCCAATCATGAGCTCTCTTGGGAAATGATTATTCAGAATTTTTATGCTTGGCTTTCTCTTGATAATCGCAACCTGCTCGATACTTCCTATGTTGGTTCTTATAAGCTGAAGACTATTGATTTCAAATGGGACTTACTGGAAAGAATTAAACGCAACTCTGAAGATTGGGGTTCCGACGATGGTAAGGAGTCAGGTATGACACCTAAGTTCGATTGTGTTAAATCTTTTATGGATACCGATGCTTTTTGTGGATTTAGCGCTAAGTATGGAATTGACTCTGAGATAGTAGCCACTTTTTGTGAATCTTTTGCTACTCACTCGACCTCCCTAAAGAGAAGTGGTTTAAATATAATCCTCCTGTTGAAGTGAAAGTAGTTGCACCTATTACAGTCGAAGAAAAGACTATTACCTATAGTGATCCTATTGTTCCTACTGCTTATGTTGAAAAACCTCCTTTCCCTGTTAGGATAAAGGATCATGCTAAAGCTTCGACAGTTGTTCGTAAGAGTAATACTAGGACTTATACACCTCCTAAGCAAATTAATGTTGAACCTAGAATTTCTATGGTTAAAGATCTCTTGGATGAGGAATTAGATGGGCATGTTATTTCTTTCTGTGGTGAGACTGCTAATATTGCTAGACCAGATACTAAGACACGTAGACCTGTCATAGGCACGCCTGTTATTTCTGTTAAAATAGGAGATCATTGTTATCATGGTTTATGTGATATGGGTGCTAGCTAGTGCTAGCACTATCCCTTATGATTTATATAAATAAATTATGCACGACATTGCACCCGTTGAATTAGAAGACATTGATGTTACTATTAAGCTTGCTAATAGGGATACCATTAAACCTATTGGGATTGTTAGAGATGTTGAAGTTTTGTGTGGGAAGGTTAAATACCCTGCTGATTTTCTTGTTCTTGCTTCCCCACAAGATGCCTTTTGTCCCATTATTTTTGGTAGACCCTTCTTGAATACTGCTAGTGCTAAGATTAGTTGTGAAAAGAATATTGTCACTGTTGGCATAGATGGTATGTCTCATGAGTTTAATTTTGCTAAGATTAGTAGACAACCTCGTGAAAGGGAACCACCTAGCAAGGATGAGATTATTGGTCTTGCTTCCATTGCTGTTCCTCCAACCGATCCGTTAGAACAATATTTACTAGACCATGAAAACTATATGTTTATGAAGGAAATGGAAGAAATAGATGAAGTGTTCCTTAAACAGGAACCTATGCTGAAACATAACCTTCCCGTTGAAATTCTCGGGGATCCCCCTCCACTCAAGGGTGATCCCGTGTTTGAACTCAAACCATTACCTGATAATCTTAAGTATGCTTATCTTGATGAAAAAGAAATATATCTTGTTATTATTAGTGCTAACCTTTCAGAGAAAGAAGAAGAAAGATTATTGAAAACTCTGAAGAAGCACCGAGCAGCTATTGGATATACTCTGGATGATCTTAAGGGCGTTAGTCCCACATTATGCACTACAAAAAAAAGACACATCCGTGACATTTTGGGCCGAATGAATTTTTTTCTGTCATACATATGACACTTCTGTGATGATAATTGTGACAAAACCGGTATCATCATAGATGTGGTGGGCTCCTACTTCTATGACAAAAAATCATGACAGAAAATGGGCTTTTCGTCCTGGGTGGGCCGGAGACGCAGCTGTGTGACATTCTTTGGGCCGTCCATGACGGAAAAAACCGTGGTAGAAGCGAGGGGAAGGAAAATTTCGGGGAGTTGCCGGTTACGGTGGGAGGTCGGGGGCGGAGCGATGCGCGTTTCTCTCATACGTACGCGCGTGTGTGCAAGGCGTTGGCTCTAACTGAACCCGAGCGAGGCGTTGGGCTCTAACTGAACCCGAGCGATTGCACTGCAGGCTACGCGTTACTGAACCCGAGCGATCGATCGATGGCTGTTAACTGAACCCGATGGAGCGATTCCTTCGCTACTGCTGCTAACTAAAGCCGATCGATGCTGGCTCTGGGATGA
>NC_041383.1:779476287-779496982 GCF_002162155.2 Triticum dicoccoides
TCATCCGTTTTGCGGTACGCCACACCCCTCCCGATGAACAAGACCCCCGTTTCGACCGTAGCGCTCCAACCAAGTCCATTTTGTCCGTTTTGCGGTACGCCACACCCCTCCCGATCAACAGGACCCCCGTTTCGACCGTAGGAGGTCCGTTTCCTCCGTTTTGCGGTACGCCACACCCCTCCCGATCAACAGGACCCCCGTTTCGACCGTAGGAGGTCCGTTTCCTCCGTTGTGCGGTACGCCTGGCCTCGTTTCCATCGCCTGTTCTGTCCGAGCCGGTTGGCTCCCACGCGTTCCGTTGCCTCCTGATGAACATGACGCATTCTGTTGCATCCCCATGAACACGACGCATTCCGTTGCCTCCCGTTGAACACGACGCATTCTGTTGCCTCCCCATGAACACGACACATTCCGTTGCCTCCCCATGAACACGAGCCCTCGCCGTACGTATGCGCGACTAGGCGTTCGAGACCCCGCCCGTATGTACACATACGTGGCCATATTTTCTTTCTTGCACCCTGGCCACTGTACGTACGTGTACATGCTACGTGCGCGCCTCTACTACGACACGTGCACGCCTCTACAACGACCAGTATGTACGTACACATTCGCGACCAGAATGACAACGCTACATACGCTTCGACCAGGTGGGTCCCGATTGTCAGGCACTTCCTTGCATGCGAAAATGTAGCCGGTGGGTCCTAGCAGTCAAAGGGGTGAATCGTTTTTTTTGCCCGAACGCACTTCCTTGCGTGCGAAGGTGTAGCTGGTGGGTCCCAGCAGTCAGGGGGAAACATTTTTTTTCATGAAATACGGTGCCCGTCCGGAGGGTCCCCACTGTCAGGTGGAGGAATAATTATTTTCCGCGTAATAAGGAGGCACTTCCTTGCTGCGGCCGTGGACCCAGCTGTCAGCCTCTCCACATACAGTCCACGTCCGATGGAAATCGTTCCTTGACCACGTTGACCACGCCGCGCCGAGAGCACTAGGGTGGTGGACGACGGCGAGGCCTAGGAAGGGGACGACGGGGAGCCGGGGAAGACGCGACAGTGGAAGCCCGCACCGAGAGGAGTACGAGGGTTCACTAGTTTGGTTGCGGTGTGAGGCTGTCGTCGCCGTAGGGCCTGGCCAGCGGTGGTAATAGTAGGGGGCGGTGAGGCCTCCGTGGCAGCACTGGCAGCCATGGGAGGCAGGAGCATGCGGCATGACCGGCGCTGCTTTGGGCGGCTGGAGTAAGAAGACCAGAGGTTGAAGAAGCACTACGGCCATTGGATGGACCTCGTACGGTCACTGGAGCTAGAATCATTTATATTGACTAAGTTGACAAAGCCCTCCGTCCCCGCCAACTTAGTAGGCCCACAAGTCAGCCTCCCACCAAGGCGGGTCCCAGCTAGCTGGGGGGTATTCATTTTTTGTGCGTAATAAGGAGGCACTTCTGGTGGGTCTGAGATGACAGCAGGGGGAACATTTTTTTCGCGAAATACGGTGGCCCGTCGGGTGGGTCCCAGCAGTCAGGGGCAAACGTTTTTTTCGTGAAATACTGGTGGCCCGTACAGTGGGTCCCTGCTGTGAGGTGGAGGAATAATTATTTTTCGCGTAATAAGGAGGCACTTCCTTGCGGCTGCCGTGGACCCAGCTGTCAGCCTCTCTACGTACAGTATTGTTCTGATGGAATTCGGTCATTGACCACATTGACCGCGCCGCACCGAGAGCACCACGGCGGTGGACGACGGCGAGGCCTAGGAAGGGGACGACGCGGAGCCGGGGAAGACGCGGCAGTGGATGCCCACGCGGAGAGGAGTACGAGGGTTCACTGGTTCGGCTGCGCTGCCGTCGCCGCAGAATAACAGGGGGTGTGGGTGAGTGGAGTGGAGGGATGGCCTGGCCAGCGGTGGGAGTAGTATGGGGGTGGTGAGGCCTCCGCGGCAGCACAGCCGGCCACGGGAGGCAGGAGCAGGTGGCACGACCGGCGCTGCTTTGGGCCGCTGGGGCAAGAAGACCAGAGGTTGAAGAAGCACTACGGCCGTTGGATGGACATCATACGGTCAGTCGAGCTAGAATCGTGCATATTGACTAAGTTGACAAAGCCCTTCGTCCCCGTCAACTTAGTAGGCCCACTATACTGGGTCCCAGCTAGCAGGGGGAGTATTCTTTTTTTTGGGCATAATAAGGAGGCACTTCCTTGCGTGCGAAGATATAGCTGGTGGGTCCGAGCTGTCAGCGGCGGTAACTTTTTTTTTCGCGAAATACAGAGGCCCTTTCGATGGGTCCCACATGTCAGGTGGAGGAATCATTATTTTGCGCGTAATAAGGAGGCATTTCCTTGCGTGCGGCCGTGGACCCAGCTGTCAGCCTCTCCACGTACAGTCCACTTCCGATGGATGTCGTTCATTGACCACGTTGACCAGGCTGCACCGAGAGCACCAGGGCAGTGGACGACGGCAGGGCCTAGGAAGGGAACGACACGGAGCCAGGGAATACTCAGCAGTTATTTACCACGTGGAGGAGTACGAGGGTTTACTGGTTCATCTGCCGTCGCCGGAGAATAACAGCATGTGTGGGACTGAGGGTGAGTAGAGGGATAGCTAGGCCAGCGATGGGAGTACAGTGGGGCGGTGAGGCCTGCGCGGCAGCACAGCCGGCCGCGGGGAGGAGGGAGCAGGCAGTCCCACCGGCTCTTGTTTGAGAGGCTAGAGCAGGAAGAGCAGAGATTGAAGAAGCACGACGGCCGTTGGATGGGCATCCAACAGTATACATGCCATCTGTGGAAAGCCTCATTTCTGTGGAAAATAGCATACATCCCATCTGCCATTATTTCAAATAGTTTACAGGCCATTTGCTAATTCTTACGGGATTTTTTGGAGCCCATATTCTTTTTGTTAGCATTACAGCCCATATTGTGGCCACGGTTAAAAAATTATACGAAATTTTGCATATGTCGGTGCGGTCTGAACTGTTTTTCATCCCGAAATTTCGAGTCACATTCAGACTGATTTTAAAAATAAATGTATATCGATATAAAATCCAATAAATTGTCCATGCATAAAAATCAATGCAATTTAAAATCTTGAAATGAAAAAAACATATTTGAAACTAATTGTCGGTTTGATGTGTTTTAAAAATGTACAGCCCATTTCTCATTATTGATAGGCCATTTTCTCGGCCAGCCGAATGAAGCTCTCCTCGTCTAGCCCAATAGGCCCGATAAAGTGACTTACTTGACAATTCACAAAAAAACTGGGCTAGCCATTTTCAAAAAGAAAAAAAAATACTGGGCTGGTCTGTGGTAAACATAAAAGAAAAGGCTGTCTAGACAGGCCAGAGTGTCCCGCACAGCCCAGTTGACACCCTGCTTCCGTCTCAAAAACATATTAAATAAATGCCACTCCAATTATGGCGATTCATAAAAATGCCACTGCAATTTCCAAACTTTGAAAAATGCCACTGCAATTTTTGCAAACTTTGAAAAACGCCACTGCAGTTTGCAAACTTTGAAAAACGCCACTCCAGACTTCAAAAAATGCCACTAGAAATGGCATGAAATGGCATTTTTCAAAGTTTGGAAATTGCAGTGGCATTTCTCGGAGGCATTTATCAAATTAACCCAAAACAAAAATAACTGGGCGAGTTGTTGGGTCCCTGGTGTCAGCTGCTCATTGTGTAATTCTCTCGTTTATTGACTACATTGACAATGGCATGGGACCCAGATGTCAGAAATCCACTAGGAGGAGCCATTTTTTTATTGGCTTGAAATAAGGAGGCACTTGCTTGTGTACTGCCATGACCTTGGCGGGTCCCTGCTGTCATCCTCTCCACGTACAATCATCTCCTGATTGTGTACGCGTCAACTTGCTAAGACCACAAGTTAGCCTCTAAACCCGTGGAGGACAAATACAACCTATTTAAAAAAATAACAGCCCATTCCATACGTTCAAACGGAAAGTTCAACATTCAGAGCAAAGTAACAGGTCTAATCCACATATAGAGTACTGAACTTCCACATTGACAACCATCATAGCCAAGTTAACTATCTACTCCCACTAGACAAGTACTAACTTACTCTTAGCTAACTAGACGATGCCGGCGGTACACGCTAGACACCGACACCGGCGTCCTGCGCCTCGCCTCAGACTTGCCAGAGGTGCGATAGGGCGCGTTGCTTGCGCGCGTTGGCCCTTACCATGCCGGTGTGGTCCACCGAAGCTTCAGCTTCCAAGCGGGAAACCCACTTGACGAGCTGCTAGTAAAAATCAGCATCGTGAACGCGTGCATGCCTGACAGCCTCCAGGGCTATTTGCCGGGCGCCGGCCTCCACGTAGTCGGCCTAGTTGCGGGCGCTCTGCTCGCAACTCGAAGCGTCGGTGCGCTGCTGCTCCATGTCCCGTTGGCGGCGCAAATCGGTGTTACGCTGCTCCTTCGCCAAGCGGTCGTGCTCCAACAACTCCTGCTCCTCCGCCATGCGGTCGCGCTCCAACAACTCCTCGATCTGTGCATTGCCATCTAAAGACAGATAGAATGCCTCCTCCCTCCGTCTGCCTTTTGGTGAAAAACCGAACTCTAGTTCCGGCGGTGACCGCCTCCGGCGTCACCTACCGCGGACGGGCGGGGGCATGGCGGATGTGGCGAGCAACGTCGGGCTGGTGGGGGCTTATTAGGATATGGCGAGTTGGGTCACGGTGGCACTGGAGAATGCCGGGAAACATTACTTATAGGGGGAAGGTAGCGCGACGGTCATCGGAATTCAATGCATAATGGCTTAGCGCGCCAGCTTGCCATGGAAAACTAGGGAAAGTGAAATTATGACTGTGCCATCCCGTCCCGTCTGGTTCGCACGCCGGCATGGCGGTCAAACGAGTGCACTCGAATCATCTCCCTCCTTGTCAATAATGATTTAAGGGATTTAAAAAGCCCACAAAAATTAAAGCGTATCTTTTTTCGCATCAGTTAGCTGCCATAATTACGGCCGGCTGCATGCAGGCACTCAGAATCGCTCACAAATAGTACGCAAAGCAGCATGCAACGGGTCGCAGCCGAGAGCACGCATGCAGCCACTTAAATCACTGGAATTAATTAGGCTTAAACTTCTGCATGCCGTTAATTATTGCCATGCCTTGGTCTTGCTGCTTTGCTCACGGGACTAATAAACCCGGATGGAGGGAGTACCTTGGTTGGTGAGAGGTTTGAATTAAGCCCTGCAAACCAGAAAGGAGGTACTAGTACGTGCGTGATCCGCTATTTATTCGTGTAGGATCGAGTAGGTTGTTTCTTGAATTGATTCCTGCAAACCGGAAAGGAGGTAGTACGTGCGTGATACGCTATTTATCCGTGTAGGATCGATAGTGTAGCTTGTCAGTTTCTTCAGAGGTAGGCATTTTTATCCGTGTAGGATCGATAGTGTAGCTTGTCAGTTTCTTCAGAGGTAGGCATTTTTATTCAAAAAACTGCCACTTCACATCTTGCATCGCAAATAAAACAGCCAGGTGCGCATTTGTAGGCTAGCTAGTGATTGATCAGTAACTTGTAAAAACTGAGAGAACAGAAATAAGTAACTATTAATGCATCTCAATGATTCACAGATCATATACAAATATGTAGCTCCAAAAGCAAAGATCAGCTAGTTCGGATCTTGCGTCGCAACTAAAACTAACTAGTACGATTCCCATACATAAGATCAACATGTTAATGCATCTCAATGATTCACAGATCATATACAAATATGTAGCTCCAAAAGCAAAGATCTAGAAAAAACATATGTTCTTCCTACTAACATAGATGCTTCTCTTGGCCAACATTCAGTACAGACTGAAAGAAAAATTTGTTTGTGAAGTCTACAATTCCTCTTGCAAACGTAAGTGGTTTCACCAACAGCTGGAACCATGAGAATGAACCACACATGATGGAGGAACATCCACTGCAATATGATTTGGTCTTCTCTCGCTCACACCGCGAGACTATTTTTGGAATACAAACTTTAACTTAGGGAAAATGATGCCCATTATATAATCAGACCAAAGCAATGAAGCACTAATTGTTGGCCAGTAAATAGTACAGTACTACTTTTCTGCAATCCATGAAGTGACTATCCAATCTTTGTGTCTATTTTCAAATGGCACTACATGCAGTGACTATACTATTCTCTTGTGCAGTTCAACCAAAATTGCGGACACTTTGTGTGTTTGCCAAATAGCAATGGGCAGACATCTCTGTCTGCACAAATATCAAGCAGCTAGTAAACATATACCACACCATGTTCGAAGTGATGGAAGAGGTGAAATCGATACAACCGAAATTGAGCATCCAATCATTGAATCCTGTCCTTCACCTCCAATGTAGGTCCACCCTCCCAATAAATTCACATGCAAACCACTAGTATTACTATCTAATGACAGTACAAAAAGAGTAGCAAGATAGTAGCAAACCATGTACCTTCGTAATGAATAGCTCATAGTGCCACCAATTGGATATAAAGGTTTGGAAAAAAACATGCTCCTAATGTTGAACCAGTTGGACTTTTTGTGCAGCTCCACTAAAATCGAGCATCCCTGTTTGCATAGATATTGAAAGTGTGATTACTATAAAAGTGGCACTAGTTGAAGCATAGACTCACAAATATAAGCATTCCAATTTCTTAATGGGAAAAGGTAGCAAGATTGTTTCTAACCACCTGTTTGAAGGAATAAATAAAGCAACATCGGCTGATGTCAGGAAGGCATACATAGTTTTTTTTCTGAAAAACTGAGCCATTCCTGACCTTTCCTCTTCTTTTAAGCAAATTTTGTGCAGTTCTACTAAAATAAAATGCCATCACCGCCTTGACAATTTAGTTACACTATACAAAAGGAAATGACTTAACATTACATCATGATGTCGGGTATGTAGTAGACAGGCATTAGAGACAAACATACAGACCTCCTCCGATAACATAATGAACATTAATTTTAACAAAGGTGTGACTAGCTTTACCGGGATAATTTGAGTGAACTCTACACCCTCTGTTCCTTAATACAAGACGTTTTCGTGGTTCAATTTAAAGTACCCAAACGTCTAGTATTTAGAAAAACAGGTAGTAGTTTTCTTGAGCACATATCTGGGAAAGCTTGCCACACTTTATTTATGTCCATACGCTAATGCAACACCATTCGAATACTACAAATATACACTAATACAGTGGCTAGTGCAATAGTAGAGTAGTTAGTTTATTACAGGGTATAGTACAATGGTTTTACTAAACAGATTTCAATAAACTCTAGCACTGGAAGGTTTCTATAAGAATTAACAATACAAAATGTAAAGGTAACAAGTTTCAGCATTGGTATACTAGTTGTGCATGAGCATTAAACCAAATACAAAAGTGTGAAGGTAACTACCATTATTAACAAATGTCAGTATGAAAAAATTGCAAACCATGTACCTCCAAGGTAAATATCATTTCGAACTCGGGGGGACCTTAAAAATTGCTATCCCAATCTTGTTAATCGATCAAACATAAAAACTTAATCTTTCCTATTGATAATCAAGAGAACAGCCGGAGGAGGAGGTACCCACTCTTGACCTTTCCTCTTGTCTTCATAATTGTCTGTGCAGTTTAACCAAAATAAAATGACATCAGCGCCTTGGCATTTTGGTGACACTGTACAAAAAAATTAACTTATCTCATGAAAGTGAGGTATGTAATCTATAAGCATTAACAGTGCAAAAATCTGAAGGTAGTAACAAGTTTCATCGTTGGTATACTGGCTGTGCAACAGCATTAGAATGCCTTAGCTGAAAAATCTTTAATACATCCACAATCAACAGCTAACCCTGAAATGGTCCAGTGACATTAAATGGCACTGCTTAAATTTATCTGTGGCATTAGACTGAGAGCGGCATTAGTTAAATGTGGCATCACTTTAGCAGTAGCATTGCTTGACTTGACTGCTGGCGTTATACTAACAGCAAAAAAAGTGGCAATAAGAGCATGGGAGGCCCATTCGGACAGTGGGTGCACCAGTACGATGTACCTCCACGGACGCAGAGTGGTGAGGGAGGTATGGTTGCCCAGAGCAACAAATATCCAGGCAGCATATGTGGATTATGTCCCATTTTTGTTCTCTTTAGCCACCTTTTTCAAATGTGAGGACAACAAACCGATCGACCTGGTCATTCTCTATTGCGTTGTCATGCCTTTCTACCCTTCTTCAACCAGGAGACACGAGACTCGTTCCTTAGCTACTGATTTTCCCCCTTTTCAACCTAGATGCGGGGTTGATGCCTACTCTCTTGGACAGTATAGTCTCCCTTCCTTTCCTTATTCAACCCAGACATGCATTAGTCTGCATGAAGTAGGGTTTCCTTTAATAGTGCAAATTATGGTTTTCGTCTGCGTGGCCAGCAGAGCAGAGGATAGCAAATTGGGAAGATGGTGGAGTGGAAAAAGATCCACATGCAACGACATGCCAAATGGGGCAATAGAACAAGGGTATGGTTCGAAAAGAGGTAGCATACCTGAGGGTCGGCGGGAAGTGGCTTTGCTCGTGGTCATCGTCCTCCGCACACACTACGGCAGCGATCCCGCGCGGGCGCTAGGTCTAAGAGGACGTCCTAGTCGTCAGTGCGTGACCTTGCCCGACGACGAGTGCGTCAACGTTGCACGTCCTTTTCTTCCCCGTCAGATCTGTGACCACCGGTGAGGAGGGAGAGTGGGGCCGTCTTTTTTAGATCTGGAGAGGGTGGTAGTGTGAGAAGCAAGTGGGCAGCCCTTGGCAAGAAAGCGCTGAAGCTCTAGCCTATATATCTTCTTTATACTGCTAGTACTGGAGGTGGAGTAGTGGTAGAGTAGTTTATATTTTCTCTGCATACAGTACCAGTTAGTCGTGCTTCAAAACTGAACGGCGCGCCATTAAAAAAATAAAGGCCGATAACTAATGCGGCACCTCGGGCCAACACGGCCAGATCGCATTTTGCACGAGAAATTACACACCATGTCTCATTGACATGTGGTCCCGTTCCACATATCAGTCAGACGACGACGAGTAGTAGGATTATTTCCGAACCGACGTGTAGGCTGGGGCGCCCCTTCGTGAACCGTGGCAAAGTGGCAACCGTCCACTGACTCTTCGCCTTTCCCTCTTGATTTGGAACTGCTGTCGCACGCTCTTCCTCTCCCTCCTCCATTTTCCTTCAGCCCTTCACCCTTTCTTCTGCCATTGTTCGATCGTCTTCTCCATGGAGGGAACATGACAAAAACGACCCCATTATTCTTGCCCCGGTCTGAAAGATGACGTGGTGGAGGAACTCATTGATCGGTGCGACGTCATCACCTCGGCTAGCATGACAGGTTCGTTCAAGCCCATTCTCGACTCAACTAATAACATCATTACAAGGAACCCAACAGTCAAGGAGCAGTTTGATCTCCCCTATCTTCTTCGCCGTGACCCTGATGACTGGCGCCATCACGATGGAGGCCTCGCCTTGTGCAAGTTGATGTCGCTTGATAATGATACGTATGATGTTAAGATGCCATCGCTTGAGGGCAAGGCTTGGGCAGGCGCAAACGGAGATTGGGTTGTTTACATTGGGTCCAACTACGAGTGGGAACTTGTGAATGTGTACACTCGTGACTGGGTTCCACTTCCAAAAATCTCAGCAGACTGCCCAGAGGTTGAGCACATCGGTATTGTACGCACGTTCAAATACAATCATGGTGACTGTCTTCTATGGAAGATAGCAATTTCTCGAGTCCCCAACCGCTCTTGGAATTACAACAACTATGAAGTTGTTGCTATCTTCGACAAGCTTGTTGCCGTCGTCAGTGGTTTGACTGGATGGATATTGCTCAAAAATCAGTTTTTGTACACGGATGAGTACTGTGATGCAATTCAATACGAGGGCCTTGTGTTTGCTGCCACCACTCGTGGCACTGTTTTTGCATGGCATCCTCGTTGTTTCGGTACGTTTGTCTTCCACCGTAATTATAATTGTTTCATCCACATGCATGCGGGTTAGCAAGGCTGGTCATAGTGGGGAGTAACTTAGACTAGTAACATGCATATGTTACTATTTTATGTTACTACCTCTATAGTGCATAGTATCTTAGATTAGTATCATAGGTGGTCTCATTTATTGCCATGCATCACACATAGTAGCATCACATTTATTATGTTACGGTATCTACCTATGTTACTATAACCATCTCTCTCTTCCTTAATTGCCTGCCACATAAGCATGTTTGCGAGTCCCAAGTGCATGATACTACTTATGTTACCCCCACTATGGCCAGCCTTACTAATTAACCTTCTTGTTTTTCCAAGGTCCTGTGAACATTCCACCACCTATACTTGAAGATTTTTATAACCAAGGGGGAGATGATGATGGTGATGATCACGAGCATGAGGACGAGCAACGCCCATATACTATTTGGCGCCTGGCAACTAATTCCGATGGATCACCTCTTCTCGTGTGTATACAGCCCACTGATGATGTTATTGCTAAGGAAGCAGGTGTAGTCTCCCATGGTCGCACTCTCCGGACCTATTCCAACACCCATTGCATGGTATTCGGGATGGATACTAGTGTGCTAGCAGCAACTCCTTCTCCCTAGTACAGAATTGATAGTCTTGGAGAAAACTCGCTCTTCCTTGGACAAAACTATCCAATGATGGTGAAAGGCAATCCAACTGTTGTTGACACAATGTTACTACCATTTATGAGAAGCAATTGTGTCTATACCTCGGACATTTGGGTGGTTCCCTACCCTCGTACTGATATAGTAGGCCGCTTCAGCCTGGATGGTTAGTCCTGCGTTGGTCTCCAGATCGACAATGGATGGCCCGTCCCAGAGAATTACTTGTGGTTCAAAGCAAGCGTTTCCAATGCCGAGGAATGGTTGATTCATTGCTTTTTATTTGTTGTGTGGTGAAAACTTTAGTATTTATAATGTATCCTCGTTGTCGATGTGGGTTGATGACCTGTTGTATGTAATAAAATGACATGCCTGTGATAAACTTACTATATTTATGAATGGCTTTCGAGTTGCTTCTGTGAGTGAGTGGTGCGACGAGGCAAAAAATATATTTTCCGAATACATAATTGTACGTGCATTGCAACAGGTTATCGGATGGGGCCAATCAACAATAGTAGTACACTATTTGTACTAGCTTCACATGCTTTGCGCGTCGTGCGGGTGTTTTTACTGTAGCCATACTGTACTACGTAACGAGCACCTCGAATCCTCGATACTAGTTGTACTATATAGTACTAACTAGTAGGAGTAGTAGGGTGGCATGGGCCAGAACAAGCATTCACGTCCAGGATGGCACATGCCACCAGCACGACTTCCATCTGACATCATATTTCTTGGAGTCCGTGCTAGAGCAATTTCTTCAACCTCGTCATTTCTCTAACTCAGCCATCGCACGGCGGGCGAGGTGGGGGTTTGCTGATAGTCGGTTTCCTTAACCGCGGTCCCACTTGTAAGGCCAACTGCAACGCACGACCCCAAACGTACCTCTGTTTTGCATGAAGTCCAACGATAGTTTTGACTAGAAAAGCAAGACCAAAGAAAACAAGAACCACAAGAATACATTTTACTACTCCTGTAAGTTGGATTAGTGCCTTCTCGATGCATTCATTGTTGATCTGCGGAGGCTCAATCTTGCGTGCTTCTTTCTTCTTCGAGTGTAAAGAAGTAGACGTTGCTTCCTCGCATCTAGTCTCATGTCTAGCCTCTATTCTAGTACTCCCTCCGGTCCGTTTTTCTCTGCGTCTAAGCAGCAACACGCATACCAAGTAGGAGTATCAACAAGTGCACTAATCTAATCTATAGCCTCTATGCTAGCTAAAAGTGATAGAACATCTACTAAATTGCGCTCTATCAATATATGGATGTACTCTTCTTCCCAATACAAAAACTTGCATCCATTCTACTCCCTCTGTTGCACAATACATGCCTTCTATTTGTCAAAATATATATGTATCTAGACATGTTTTAGTATATAGGCACATCCATTTTTGGACAAATGGAAGTCAGGTATTTTGGAACGGAGGGAGTACACAATAAAATTTTTAAGTTAGCACAACTAGTCTAATCCAAGAGCACAACCGAAGATTTGGTCAGGTTCTTCCTCCTTTTGCCGACACGTGGGACATTCAGCATCCAGGTCGTGTCATGAAAGAAAATAGCGTGGTAGTTGATAAGTTGAAGCCACGAGATGTGCATCTTGGGTTAAACTGTAAATAGAATCTAACTACTCTTGAGTAACTCCAAAAGCGGCCACCGAAGATCTTTCTTGGATTTGTTTTTCATCACCAGCATGTCGAGGTGAAAGATGTGCAGGTTCAGTGGGTCCGCTTGCATTTTCACTGACATGTGGGACCGCATGTGAGAAAACAGACGATGGGTTCCGCGCGTGCGCTGGCTGGCTGAGAAGAGAGATAGAGGAGTGCTGAGCATGGACTGCAAGAAATTTGGTCTACGTACTGTACCTCGATATAGGCTCGATATAGTGGGGTGCCATGGGCCATAAATAGCATTCACTTCTAGCACTATGGCACACGCCACCCACACGAGTCCCATCCGACACTAATTTTCTTAGAGTCCGTGCTACAGCCATCTCTTCTCCCTCCTGTTTTCTTAACCATCGCGCAGTGGGCGGGGTGGGGGTTTGGCGATAGTCGGTTTGCTCAACTACGGTCCCACTTGTAAGTGAAAATGCAACACCACACGCATTCCCGATTGAGCAGCGTGCCGGACCAACCGTGTGGGGGTGCGACACGAACATGGCAGGCTTTTCCTTTTGAACTCGTAACTTGTAAAATTTGGTTCTGCTCCATGGCACGATCGATAGATAGAAAATAACGATTTTGTCTAGAGTAATGAGAAGTTTGGTTCTGGCGCCATTCATGCATGGAGTACGTACGAAAATTATGAAGTTGATGCGAAAGGTAAGATAATTACTGTAGTATCATATACTACTACATGGATTTGACGGAAAGATAAAAATACATACGGATCCATCAACGACATCCTCACGCCCTAGTGCGTCGGGTCACCAACCGACGTGTGAGGAGCAACGGCGTTGGCGGCGAGCTCAACATGCTTCTGAACAGTGCGTCCAAGGTTGCCCTACGGTCCAAGAAGGCCAGCGTCCTATCGTCCTCCTCTTGCATGCGCGTAGACGTGGGTGATTATGTCCATGGTGTCTTGCTGCGCCAGGCGCGGCGCGGCGAGCGCGGCCTCAAGGTGGACATTCTCCGGCGCGATGCCAGGCAGTCACAGGGACACCAGTGTGTCGAAGAGGTTGTCACCATAGTGGCCGTTGAGGGTGGCGGGCATCGCAGAGCCTGGGCGAGTCAGCTGAAGGCTTACGTCAAAGTTGTCCGCGAGCTTCTTGACGACGGTGAACTTGTCGAGGAAACCGACAAGGACCTCGTCGAACAAGGAGACGAAGCTGTCGTCCAAGCGGCCCCTCGCCCTGCCGGCCTCAAGCAATACTACCTGGAGACGTTCCTCGTTGCCGGGCCGCAGGCCTGCGTAGTGGACCATCTGGCATAGCCGGCTGATGCTCGCGCTCATCGCCTCCATGGGTCTAGCTTAGCTTCTACTAGTCAACTGATCTTGCGATTCCAGTGATCACTCTTGCCCTTGGTTAGCGTGCGTAGGTGCGTAGGATTTTTTACTACTCCTTGGCCCTCTACTACACCTGCCTTTGGCTGTATGATAGGTGGGCCAGCCACCCCCTGGGCCCACGTGTCATTCACCCAAAGGCAGTTGCCGTAAGTCAATGAAGCTGCGCCCCCCTCCGTGCCGGTGCAGTATAGTCATCTCACCGGACCTCTACTTGAGGCCAAACGAGAGAAGTTTGATGTTTACTGGTTTATTGGTCCCCTTTGCATTTTGCGCCAAGTTTTGACCTTTGATTTAACTAACAAAATGTTAATGCGTGTAAACAAAAATGTTGTGTAAGTCACATTACGAAAACCAAATAATCCCAAAACACTTAGGCACGGTGCATTAACTCCCTCCTTGTTTCCTATTTCGTGAGATATCAACCAATGAGAGATGTGGGCCGTGCATGCTTTCAATGACTTGAGACTACCAAACATGACATGCAGTGTTTAGTTCATTGCATATAATCCTATTAAGACTCTAGTTAGCAAGAAAACATTAAGTTCTCTCGCTGATAGGAATAAAACACCATGTATTTATTTACCGAGGGAGTAGTACATTTTTTGTGACATGCATTACTAGATATTGCTAGTCAAATACTAAAATCCAGATGGACGTGGTAGTACTCCTAAATCCAGACGGTGGTGCTACTAGTACTACTAGTAGTACTACCAATGTAGTACTCCTAGGAGTACTAGCATTGTACTACCCGTTGGTCAAATTATTACGTGCTGCTCCTCATAGTGAAGTGACAAGACCCTGCACCGGAGATGACACCTGAGTATAGGTGCCGTGTTCGGCATACCATAGTCAGCCTCACCGTCTGCAGTCACTATCATCATGGCTGTAGAGCTAGCCTGCTTACAACTAGCCTTGTTTGACCTATTTTCCCGTGCGTAGATGCCCGTGCATTGCACGGAACACCAAGATTGGGGGTGGACTGCTCCGGCAGCGGCCATCGCGCCAGATTTTTCCACGGCCTTCTAGATGTGGTGGGGAGGAGATAAGGCTGATTGTGAGAGACAAGGAGTTGTTTGTAAATAGGGAACAAGTGCGGGCATCTTTTTGCAAAAATGGAGAAGCTTGGTTTGTATGCGTCAGATCTAGATCCGACGGCTACTGGTGAAAGATGGGAGGCACAACATCATCACCAACTCAGGACCTGTTTGATTCGCGGGATTTTGAAAACGCAGGAATAGGACACGGCAATATTACAAGTTTCAAACTGATATTACAAATGTTAGGAGTAATGCTGCACCTAGGAAGAGGGAATTACTAGGAAATTAATGTAAGAACTTTCGTTACTTTAGGTGGATGCAGCATTATCTTACAAACTAAAATCCACCGCCCTGACAAGTCACTAATGGGCAAATAAGTTTTCGAGTCTCTGGCCACTTGATGTTTCAAAAACAAATTCAGCTTCTGCGGAGACTTTGTCATTTAGGCTTAGACGCTTGCGGTGATCAGCACGCCATTCATTGTTGCGCCAGAGAAGGCCAAACCTCATTACCTTGAGCACACTTTCGTCCAGAACAAAGAACCTGGCCAATTTAATCTCAGATGTGCTGCCTCGGTAGTCGATCAAATCAATTTCAGTAAGATGGAGATCAAGGCATTCGATGAGATTGTTATAGTGCAGCACATTTTTCACTTTCAGGTCTTTTTTTATCTGCAAAAGAAGAGAACATATTAGAGCAGCTGGCTGCATAAGATTGTCGTGTCATCAAGAGGTACCAATATCATTCGCTCATACGATAGGGTTGGCTGGCTAGTGATATTTTTTCACTCTCTCTCTCTCCCTCTCTCTCTCTGTTTCTGTTTCCTCTCATTTAACTAGGAGAACGTGAAGAGCTTGGGCATTTGTTGCCTTCCACTATGTGGCCGATGCCATATTTCACAAAAGTATGCCACATAATACGCATCGATGTCAAATCAAAAGATTTTGGCACCGCTCTCGCGATGTGAGAGAGTTGGCACCGCTATGTACACAGACCCACATGTATAAACAAATCAATCAAACCAACTACACCAGCCTCTCACTCTCCCAAACAAGTGTTTTTTTATTGCCTCAGTCCTCTCTCTCTCTCCCACGTAGTGTTTTTTCATTGCGTGAGTTAATTGGGCACCGGAGCAAAGTAGGTGCTCCAGATTGGGGTACCATGTGAGCAATGGAGGGGCGTCAATGCCAAATGCATCACAAGTGAATTGGCACATGTTTTGGCCTACATAGCCCACTTTTGTACTCCCTCCGTCCCAAAATTCTTGTCTTAAATTTGTCTAAATACGGATGTATCTAGTTACATTTTAGTGTTAGATACATCCGTATCTAAAAAAATGTAAGACAAGAATTTTGGGACGGAGGGAATACTACCTCGTATTTAGTATAAAATTTTGACCATAGATTTACCTAAGAAAATGCCAATGCATGTCACTAAAAATTACACCATTTGAAATTATGTTCAAATACGAATCGAACGATATAGTTCTTAGTGACATGCATTAACCTTTTGTCAGTTAAATATATGGTCAAATTTTTATACTACAAAATTGGAAGAGTAAACCAGAACGGAGGTAGTACTTGCCCTTAGGGTAACCATAGAGTTACTGGAGTAGTCTAAGTTACTTTCCACTATGACTAGCCTAGGCTACTATAGTAGTACAGCATAAAAATGATGCAGGTGATCACGTGAGAAAAAAATACTAAAAACATTTCTTTCGGTGCAGTGCGTAGATGTAGTTTTGAACACTACACTTGTCATCGTAATTTGGGAAAATTACGAAAAAATTGAGCTACGTTGTGATTACCGTTTACTAATAGGAAAGAAGTTTCACCTCGATGAGTAGCTTCTCCATGCATGGAAAGCATGTAAGGAATCCAACAACTTGATCCAGATTGGGGCTGATAGATTTTAGTGCTAAGATCTTCACTGTGCGCAGGTCAAGCTTGTGGGAATCATTTTCTGGAAGACGGTCGTAAATACATCAAGAAGAAATTTAAAAATGTGAATTTCAAGAAGACGGAGAAGAAGATGAGTGTTGTACCTGAACGATTACGAATCCAATAAAGAGTTCAGAGAATTTGGCAGACGAGTACACCAACGCTGTCAATTTTGGCGTCAATGACCCTGATTTTTGTTGGACCTTCTAGATCCAATACAAGCAATCTCTCAAGGAAAGGTGCATTCTCAATGACCATAACGTGGAACAGCTGGAGTGATCTCTTCCCAACTGATGTCTTGTTGCGGGGCCAGCAAGACACATAAATCCATCGGAGATTCGTCGAGGCGATGTGGAGGCTAATGAACCCGTGGATCTGCTCAAGACGAAGGTACTCGAGCACAGTACAGCTGCGGAGCAGGTGCTCCATAGCCTTCTTCGAGATGACAATGTCGAAGAGGTCGAGCTGCTTGAGTTGAGGGAGAAGAAGGGCGGGCACGGCATTAATCTGGGGAAGATAGCAGGAGCTGAAGCTGGGGCGGCGCAGCATTGGCGTGAGGCGGAGCGCGGATGGCGGCAGAGAGCGACATCATCCAGCTTCAAAGCTGAGCTCCTCGAGCTAATCTAGGGCGGGGGATAAGAACCACTCGTCGAACTTGGGTTGGACCTTGCAGTTGGTACTGAACATGCGAATGTCAAGGCGTCTGGCTGGCCCAGGGTGCGATGAAAGGATCTTGGAGACTGCGGCCATGCGTTTGCAATCCCCGTCGCAGAGGCAGCTGTCGACGGTGTGGTTGAGGGGGACGTGGCACCAGAGGGGCCACCACCGCCGGGAGAGCAGGGCGGTCCGCACGGCAGATTTGGTGGGGAGGAGGCCGATGATGACGAGCAGCATGTCGTCGGGGAGGCTGCTGATGAAGTCCAGGCTCGCCGGATGCGGTTTTGGCTCGAGCGGCCTCCGCTTGTTGGCTGCCACGCCGTCCATCTCAACCGGCGGCGACACCGGTGTACACGTGTGCTGGTGTGTTTTGTGTGCTGGGTGTGTGCGAGTGCGTCCTTCTGTGCATGCCGCCACGCAGTGGTGAATTGTGCGCGAGTGCGTCCTTCGCGTGCAAGAAGTTTGTCCTCAATGCACCCTCAATTTACTAGCGTGTGGGGTGCTACCCCGAGTGGTTTCAACTTTGTTTCCTTCACCGCGTGTCAGATGGGCCTCTAGTTTACTTATTTTCACCTACTGCCACATGGGCCAGCACACCAAGATACAGAACACGAGCTGATGACGCAGCATGTGGATTGGTCTACTGGTCAACTAAACAATATACAGAGCTATACACTAACACAGTGAGCGTATAATCCGTCGGTATAGAGAGTTCTAGTGAGAGGGGAGGCCCGTGAGAGATAGCAGAGAGAGAGAGAGAGAGAGAGAGAGAGAAAGGGCTACTCCCTCCGTTCGATAATGTAGTTACAACATTTTTTTAAAGTCAAACTTTTGAAACATTGACCAAGTTTATAAAGAAATTACTTATATTGGCAATACCAAAGATAAATGATAGTATGAAGTAAGTACATGTTGTGATGAATCTAATGATCGTTCCAGATTTAAATGTTTTTCTCCACATATACCTAGTCAAACTTTTCTGAGGTTTGACTTTTCAAAACATCCATATGCTTATGGACATGACAGAGTCCCTGACGAGAGAGAGAGAGAGAGAGAGAGAGAGAGAGTGAAAAAAGTGTGTGTGCGTGTGTGAAAGAGACATGGACAACACATGATAAAAGTGGAGAAAAAGCGTGTGTGTCTTATGCAAACATATCACACATGCATCTTCGACAACGGAGGCAAGGTGAGGAGATAGTGTGTGGTTGTCTGGAACCGAGATAGGAAGACCCCTAGCACGTGGCCAAGAGGTGTTTGACAAACAAGGGAGAGAGGTCGAGAGAGACGTACGGAGAAAATGCAGACATGGGGAGGAGAGAGTGTATGTTTGTCATAGAGAGATCCCCTGGAGATCGTGATGGGACTACATGGGTGGGAGATGGAGTGACAAGGTGTGTGCGCGATAGAAGATGCCCCGAGAGATATCGAGATAGATGTATGGATGGAAGGAGACAATACGTGTGTTCCTGATGGCTAGTAAGAGATAATCATACTTAGGAGGGGGGGGGAGTGCTTGCGCCTATGGCCCTGTTTGGATACTCTAACTCAGTTAGAGGTTAGAGTTAGATTCTAACCCTGAACTAACTCTAAGTAAAGAGGTGTTTGGATGACAGGGTTAGATGGAGCGCGGATACGGCGAGGCACCTTCACAGGCGGTGCGAGAGGGAGGGAGGGAGAGGACGAGAAGCTTCGAGGAAGTGGGGAGGGATCTGCTGCAGGGAGAGCAAGAGAAAAAAGTGTTTATTAGTTGTCCCGAGAAGAACTAACCCAAATAAGCACCTCTTGGATGGGTTAGTTTTTTGGATGGGTTAGATGCATCTAACCTAAACTATCCCTCCTGTTTGGATCTTTTTGGGTTAGTTGACTCCAAACTAACCCAAACTAACTCTAACCCATGGATCCAAACAGAGCCTATGATGGAGTGAGGGATTATGGTACTTAGGGGGGTGCGTGTCACATGGAGAGAGAACAAGGGCGGAGAGTGTTGGATGGGTCTATATGTATAGCGCGAGTGACACATGTGTATGTGTGAACCAGGGAGATATAATGCCCGTTTGGCTTGCGTCGTGAGCATCTTTTGCGTGGCCTGGGGTTGTGGCTGGATTTCCTGCACGCTTGTTTGGTTGCTACCCTGTGAAAAAGAAAGCCCACCTGGGCTGGGTTCCCTTGCACTTTAATTAGCCTGGCTGAACTCCAGACACTGCAAGTAGCCTGGCCCAAGCGACCGATTTCGAATGCCTGGCCGTGCCTGGTCGTGCGGCCACGAGGCTAACAGCAACATGGATGGATATTAGCATTAAATAATTGATGCATGGATTGATTGATGGGACGTTGATGCTTTGCCTGGCCAAGGCATGAACCAAATGCTTCAGCACCACACAAGCCTGGCCAGGCAGAAATATTTTACATCTCACGTCCACACCAGGCAATACCTACCATCAAGGCATGAGGGTCAGGTCACGAACCAAACTGACCAATAAAGTTTGAGAGAGATTGAGGAGCCCCGATAAGGCTGAGTGGTGCGTCAGATAGCTGAGAGAGGGAAAGAGATATTCCATCCGCTCGATAATGCAGTGCATGTAAATTTTTTAGAAGTCAAACTTTGGAAACTTTGATCAGGTTTACGCAAATGTTATTTATATCTACAATACCAAAGATACATCATACAAAACTACATATCATGGTGAATCTAATGGTATATGTTTGCCGTACTAGATGTAATTCTTTTTCTCCATGTACATGGTCAAACTTTGTGATATTTGACTTTTCAATAAATCTATGTGCTATGGAAGGAGGTGAGTGCCTCAGTCGAGACAGATCAAGTGCGTGTGAAGGAGAATGAGTAAGTGTGCAAAAAGAGTATGTGTGTGAAATAGAAAGTGACAAAAACAATAAATTAGAGAGAGTGTGTGTTTTTTCGTTTCTTATGCGAACATATCATGCATGCATCTCCGAGATGGAAAAGCGAGGCGAGGAGATACACGAAGATAGCTAGTGTGTGATTGTTTGCAACGGAGAGAGACACCCCTGTAGCACATGTCCAATAGAGGTCTGGCCAACAAGGAAAAAAGGTCGAGAGGGACACATGGATGGCATGGACGCATGGGGAGGGAGAGAGGGTGTGTTTGTGATAGAGAGATCCCCTCGAGATTGTGAGGGGACTATATGGGTGGGCGATCGAGGGAGTGCGTGTGTGATAGAAAGATGCCCCGAGAGAAATCGAGATAGACCATGCACATGTTTGTGATGGAGACTAAGATTAGCTAGTCATATACATATACGGGGGACTGCATGTGCCTACAATTGAGTGGGAGACCATCATACTTGGCTAGCTGGGCATGAGATTGTGTGTGTGTGTGTGTGTGCGTGTGAGATGGAGAGAGAATGATGGAGAGAGATAGAGTTTTTGATGGGCCTATCGAGTGCGAGTGAGATATGCATGTGTATGTGTG
>NC_041383.1:779497449-779507891 GCF_002162155.2 Triticum dicoccoides
ACAGAGAGAGAGAGAGAAAGGGAGAGGGACCAACAAGGTTTTTGTGTCGGATGCGTGCGGCAGAATTGAAGATTGTCGGCGAGAGTGAGAGTGAGAGAGAGAGAGAGAGAGAGAGAACAGGAGTCCAGGAGAGGGGAGGTCGCGTTTTATGCATCAAAGACTGGTATAAACTTGCATTCAAATATTTAAATTGGAGAGCATGTTGTCTGCAATCCACACATGAACGGATATATGCATATATCAAACAAGTTCATTAATTTGACTATCAACATGTTCATGGAGTACTATAATACTGTACAACATGCTACTCGATTGAGGTGTTCAATTTTGGATTTAGTTCACTATTTTGACCTACTGAACGAGCTAGTTCATTGAATCGAGATATTTCATTTTGGGTTTGATTCGCGTTTTTGAGTGGGTCAACTATTTGTCATATAGTAAATCGCTAACAATGAGCATGCAAAAACACATTACTCCCGAGCATCATCTCTCCATCTAAAAAAGAAGTGGCAAGCTAATATTTCAAAATTTGATTCGAATCGACTTGGTAAGGTAGACGTGGATGCTCGTTCTCCCAAATTTGAACGAACCGTTAAACATCCTCTCTGCTCGGTGGAATTCGCCCGGGCAAATAAATGGGAGACGCGAAATTACCATCCTATGTGGGACACGCATCAATTGCCCGTTGTACATCGAGGGTAGGTTCGTAACTTCATCCAAGCGCGCCTTCTACTCGGCTGAAATGACATGTGCCGAATAATTCATAAACAATGGTCGGCAAAACACGCTCTCCTCGCCCGAAATAGCTCGCGCCCACTATTTCAAAACACGCTCTCCTCGCCCGAATTCGCTCGCGCCCACTATAGTTCAAAACACGCCCTCCTCGTCTGAAATCGCTCCCGCCCACTATTTGGGGAGAAGCAAAGTTACTCTACTATCCCCGACCCTCAGTACACAGACCCAAGCCGAGAAGCCTATAGGCAAGGGTAGAACTATAACTCCCCCTCACATTTCAGACAAATGTTTCTGTAAGACATGGTTCCACTCCCCTCCCAATCCCCCCCTCCCCGCCCGCCCCCATTCATACCTTGTGGGCGCCAAATCACCTTCTCCCCGGGAAGCTCCCTTCTCCCGAGCCGCGAAACCTCAGCCCCACCTCCATGGAGCCCCCCACCGCACCAATTTCACATCCGCCCTCCTCCCTAATGCCAGAGACGTTGTCCAATTGCCGTCGTGCACTGGGCCGTGTGCCTCTTACTCCGTGATGCTGGTGCTTCCTCGACGATGGTCGCGTGAACCGTACCGGAGCCGATTCACCCCTGCCGTTGTTCACGGTGCCGGAGCGGCTCCAACTTCGAATCCGTCCAGAGTCCTGGCGCTACTTCCGCGTAGCCGTCGACCGTCGCGACATTGCTCTTGCCCTTCCGTCGGTCACCACCGCAACCGCGTCGGCCTCACCGACTCGGCAGCTGGACCTGCCTACTTCACCATGCCACTAGATAGGTCGCACCCTCATCTGAAATCACTTTATTTAGGCGTCAGTTGTCTGAATATTTATTCTGGGCCAATCGATTCCCAATGGGAAGCAGCACCCCTCGAGGCGGAGGAGCTCCTAGGCTGCCGGTTGGCTGGTGTCTAACATAAGGGTGTGGGGCCGCAAGTTTACCGTGGAAGCAGCGCTTAGATGGCTATCTTTTAGAGTTGCGTGGGTTGAAGGTACTGTCGCCGCCGGATCTGGATGACGGGGAGTCTTTGTGGATTGGCCCGGGGGCGGCGCAACCACGGCAGTGCGGTGGGGCGGGGAGCGGGGTTTTGGATGGGGCCACGGACAGCGGAGGCAGGCTGCTCTACCGTTGGTCGCTGGCTCTTGGGGAAGATTCCGAATAGTGTCAGCCGGGAGGCACAAGACGGCCATCAAGCATCCGGCGTAGATCAGACAATACCAAAATAAAATAAAATCGTGTGACCCCTATTTAGTCTTCAATCAACAGACGTGTGACCACTCACGTACCTTGTTGTTGATCTCTTAGTGTATTTCTTCGGATCAAAGAGATATGTCGTTCTTAACTTTATGCGTTATCTGCATCTTTAGACACATCGTCTTCCGACTCACCGCAGCTGCTCCAACAAGGGAAGCATACACCAGAAGGGAGCTACAGTCCCCACTCAACAGTTCCCTGCATTGAATGTGCGTGCCCGACATGGACAGCCACAATAACTGCAGGGCCATCGACAAGTCAGCACATGATGCTCACTCCTATGGATGCAGCCAGATAGGTTGTACCCTCATCTTACTTGTGTGCAACATTTATGGCTTTGTTATTCATCTAAGCACGGAAAATAGATCATCACATTTCACTGTATATTCATGCTGATCTCTTACGGGTCTTGTTCAGGAGTTCACGCTATTCCATAGTTCAGCTAAGATACTTGTTCTTTAGGTAACGCTGTTCCATAGTTATCATCCATCAGCCAATGCTATCCCACAGGCTGGTGATTATAGTATTATACCACTTCTAGTATTACCTATGTTGTTCTTTAATACTTTTGTGTGCCATCCAGTTAATCTCGAGTACAAATGATACATATTATGTAGCTTTCATCTGTGTTCTCCCTTTAGCTTATGAGACATATTGCTGCTAGTTAACCGCAATCCTACTATTTATGTCGTCTCCTACAGGCACTCATTTACATAAATCTAACTACTAGTTGTCTTCCATGCATGTCAGATATAATTGCACACACTGATATATCCACAAGAACCTCACGGAGCAATGTAAAGGCCAATAAACTTGATGTCAATGATACCCAATATGATGGAACATGTAAAGGCAGTTCTTCAGAAGACCTGCAGAAAGATGATGAATCCTCTTCACCCCACAAGGTCCTTGCTCTAACTTGGCCTGTGATATGGGTACAACATGCATATAATGTCCTGGAGTGTATCTACTTTGTTGCAATGCCATGTGCTTAGCATGCTGATCATGCATGTAAATATGTCATGCCTTCCTGTTTTTCAGTACCTATTCCATTCATGATAACATGTTTTCAAATTCCAGTATTGTCATTCTACTCTATCGCAATGCCATCTGCTTAATTTGGACATCATGCTTCTGAATATCTTACACATTGTTATTCATCAGTATGTACTTCATCTGTCTGCCATACCATGTTTTTTTACATTGAAGTGTTGTTCTAGTGCTCTGTTGCAATGCCATCTTATTTTCCCAATCATACACGTGTATGCTGCCTTGGTTATTTCTGTACATATTCCGCTAGCATATAGTTTTACATTCAACTAGTTTTTTTTGCTGTGTTGTCCTGTTGTATCCCTAGCTCTTACACCATACTCCCTCCATCCGGATTACATGTTGCCGAAATGGATAAAAAAGGATGTATCTAGAACTGAAATACGCCTAGACCCATCCATTTTTTTCTGGATGGAGGGAATACATGTCAATATGTCATGCCTTTCTATTCTTCAGTACCTATTCCATCTCTCTGTTGTCGCATGTTTTATAATTAAAGCACCATTCTTCTATACAAGGCATGCAAGGGGAAGACGACTATGTTAGAATATGAAGGGTTACAAACAAGGCGTTTGCAAAAGATCCAAACGCCAGGAGATAATAAACCAACTCCAGTTTTTATAGATACTGCTCCAGCACAGAGAAACCCAACAACTACTGATAATAAGCAGATTCCAGTGGCCAAAGAACTAGTCCGCTCCAGTCGAGCAAAAATATGTCAACTCAATTCTAAGAAGCATGTGTGTATCCTTGCATCATGAAATTTTATAGCATGCTGATCATATTTTCTACATGTTTCTTACCCATCTCTCTTTTAGAAAATAAGCTTAACAGATAGAAGAATTTCTGCAATGGTATCGTTTGTGAGGAAAGATTCTTGCAGGAATTCTCTGTGCTCCAATGTAGATGTAAGTACCTGTTGTATATCACTATATTTTTACATCAGCATGTATTTTGTTAATCCGCGTGAATCCAACCTTTATCTGATCTAAATTTAGTTGTAGCAAAATGTATGATTAAAGGCCACAATGTTGATTTTTGTAAGGAAAACTGCCTGGTAGTTATGCATCCTGAGCTGCATGAGTGTACTATCTCATATCAGTGGGTTTGAATACTTTGGTTCTGCAGTGGGGTTTACTGTGTTGTCCTGTCGTATCCCTAGCTCTTACATCATACTCCCTCCGTCCGGATTAAATGTCACAGAAATGGATAAAACTGGATGTATCTAGAACTGAAATACGCCTAGACCCGTCCAATTATTTCCGGATGGAGGGAATACATGTCAATATGTCATGCTTTTCTATTCTTCAGTACCTATTCCATCTCTGCTGTAGCATGTTTTATAACTGAATCACCATTCTTCTATATAAGGCATGCAAGGGGAAGACGGCTCTGTTAGAATCTGAAGGGTTACAAACCAGGTCTTTGCAAAAGATCCAAACGCCAGGAGATAATAAACCAACTCCATTTTTCATAGATACTGCTCCAGCACAGAGAAACCCAACTCCCACTGATAATAAGCAGATTCGAGTGGCCAAAGAACTAGTCCGCTCCAGTCCAGCAAAAGAATGTCAACTCCATTCTAAGAAGCGTGTGTGTATCCTCGCATCATGAAATTTTATAGCATTCTGATCATATTTTCTACATGTTTCTTACCCATCTATCTTTTAGAAAATAAGGTTAAATGATAGAAGACTTCCTCCATTGGGATCGTATTCGAGGAAAATATCTTGCGGGAATTCTCTGTGCTCCAATGCTGATGTAAGTACATGTTGTATATCACTATATTTTTACATCAACATGTATTTTGTTAATCGGCCTGAATCTAACCTTTATCTGATCTAAAATTATTTGTAGCAAAATGTTAAAGGCGCCAATGTTGATTTTTGTAAGGAAAATTTCCTGGTAGTTTGAGCTGCATGAATGTACTATCTCATATCACGCACATTACTGAATTGTAGTGCTTCTCTGGTTGCCCATTCATTCATTGCGTCAATGTTGCTTTCGTACTACCTTACCTGGCTGATGATAGCTGTGCCATATTGTGTTAATTTGGTGTAGGCTACTTGCCCAAACGTTCGTTGTGTCAATGTTGCTTTCCTATTATCTGATTTGGCCAATCATAGCAATGCTAGTGTGTTAATTTTGTGCAGGCTGCTGAAGATAAGAAGACAAACTCTGAAAACAGCAAGGCAATCCCATTGTTTCTTTCCAGTAAATCTAGGCCAGGTAATATGGCAATAACTCATGATTAATCTGTTTGGTTCCCGTCCTAATTTATGTTATGATGCAGTGGTCGAGACACTCTCCACTATCAATAATACAAGCCTGCCAAAATCACCATCTGAATCTATTCAGTATCCTCTGTCTCGAATGCAATTGAATAAATGTGTGTTTGTGAACCAATTAATGGCTGAAGCAATGATGGAAATGGTGGATGAATCAGAGATGCAGAGTCGTGTGACACAACAACTGATCAATGTTTTCAGAGACAGTGTAGCAAAGCAGAAAGAACTTGCCCACATGCTTATGGGCGTCATCTGTCCTGAGGTTGCAGATTGTGACGTTGTAGATGGTTAGGTTCTGCTCATTTATTTGCACTGGCATCAATCTTTGATTTCCCAGTGGATGTAATTTCCTGTAATATATGCTGGATGTGCAACATTATTCCCTGTATGCCGTACCTTTGCGTGATCGGTTTTGGTCCTGTGCATAATTGCTCGTCGTAATGGGCTCAAATTATCTAATTTTGCCTAAAGACATGTACGAACTTTAGTGGGCCCATTAAGTTAATGGGCCGTTACTAGGCCGAAAGTTAATGGTCGGTCCTCTTACCTCCCGGGTCGTTAACAGCCGACATTGAAGCAGGCAACAGGTGGCCCCAGTTTATTTCACGGGTCGTTAACAAGCCGTTACTAAGTTTGGGCTACATATGGCCCAACTATATTGTAGGCCTTTAGCAGGCCGAACGAGACAGCGGGCTTGTACTGGACCATGAAGACCATGGGCCGCTAAGAGGCCGAAAGTCAGGTCGTATTGTAAATGGCCCAACTGTGTTGTGGGCCTTTAGCAGGCCGAAAGAGAAACCGGGCTGGTATTGGACCATGAAGGGCATGGGCCGTTAAAGGGCCAATACTAAGGTCCGACTACAAATGGCCCAACCCATTTATGGTCCGTTAACAGGCCTAAAGTCACACAGGGCCGGGAATTGGCCCAACACTTAAATGGGTCGCTAAAAGGCCAAAACCCAGGTCCGACTAAAAATGGCCCAACTGATTTATGGGTCGTCTGTTGGCAATATGCCCTAGAGGCAATAATAAAATGATTATTATTATATTTCCTTGTTCATGATAATTGTCTACTATTCATGCTATAATTGTGTTATCCGGAAATCGTAATACATGTGTGAATACATAGACCACAACATGTCCCTAGTAAGCCTCTAGTTGACTAGCTCGTTGATCAACAGATAGTCATGGTTTCCTGACTATGGACATTGGATGTCGTTGATAACGGGATCACATCATTCTAATGATGTGATGGACAAGACCCAATCCTAAGCATAGCACAAGATCGTGTAGTTCGTTTGCTAGAGCTTTTCTAATGTCAAGTATCATTTCCTTAGACCATGTGTCACGCCCAATATGCGACCCTATCCAAAAGGAACTCGAAGGTCCCACCAAGGATAGACCCGCATATTGAAACGCTTTTGCAAGGTGGATATCATTACATCAACATTACATAATAAATGAGGATACATACATAAGGCATACAATGCCACATGAATACAACATCACAATACAGAGCATCATCCGACTACGGATGAATCACAAACAGACACTCAAACGACATCCACCCTGCTAGCCCAGGCTGCCGACCTGGAACCTATCCCCTGATCAAAGAAGAACTCAACGCAATCAAGCATCACTCTCGCGTCATGACCATCGCGTAACCTGTACCTGCAACTGTTGTTGTAGTAATCTGTGAGCCACGAGGACTCAGCAATCCCATTACCATGGGTATCAAGACTAGCAAAGCTTAATAGGAAAGGAAGGGGTAAAGTGGTGAGGCTGCAGCAGCGACTAAGCAAGTATGGTGGCTAACATACGCAAATAAGAGCGAGAAGAGAGCAAGCAGAACGGTCGTCAACTAGTAATGATCAAGAAGTGATCCTGAACTCCTACTTATGTCAAACATAACCCAGAAACCGTGTTCACTTCCCGGACTCCGCCGAGAAGAGACCATCACGGCTACACACACGGTTGATGCATTTTAAAGTGAATCTGGTGTCAAGTTATCTACAATCGGACATTAACAAATTCCCATCTGCCTATAACCGCAGGCACGGCTTTCGAAAGATTATACCCTGCAGGGGTGTCCCAACTTAGCCCATGACAAGCTCTCGCGATCAATGAAGGAATAGACCTTCTCCCAGGAAGACCCGATCAGACTCGGAATCCCGGTTTACAAGACATTTCGACAATGGTAAAACAAGACCAGCAAGACCGCCCGATGCGCCGACATCCTGATAGGAGCTGCACATATCTTGTTCTCAGGGCAACACCGGATAAGCGAAGCGTACAGGAACCGACGAACCAAGTTGCCAAGGAATGGTCCCGCACGGTGCTCTAGTTTGGACCAACACTTAGACAAGCATTGGCCCAGGGGGGCTGTAATAAAGATGACCCTCGAGAGAGCGACTCCCAAGGGAAAAGTAGGTGGTGGTGAGGCAAATGGTAAAACCAAGATTGGGCCTTGCTGGAGGAGTTTTATTCAAAGCGAACTGTCAAGGGGGTCCCATAAATCACCCGACCGCGTAAGGAATGCAAAATCCGGGAAAATAGCACCGGTATGACGGAAACTAGGGCGGCAAGAGTGGAACAAAACACTAGGCAAAAGGCCGAGTCTTCCACCCTTTACCAAGTATATAGATGCATTAATAAAATAAGAGATATTGTGATATCCCACCCAAAACCTGTCCACCATGGAGCAATCTTCAACTTCACCTGCAAGTAGCAACGCTATAAGAGGGGCTGAGCAAAAGCGGTAACATAGCCAAGCAACGGTTTGCATAGGTAAGGTGTCAAAGGTTAGAGGTTCATGGCAATATGGGATGGCTCGATAAACAGATGATAGGTAGCGCAGCAAAGCGATAGAACGAAGCAACTAGCATAGCAATGATAGTGGTGAGATCCAGGGTAGCGGTCATCTTGCCTGAAATCCTGCAAGGAATAAGAACGAGTCCATGAAGAAGATGAAAGGATGAAGCCGAACCAAGAGTAGACGAACGAATCCTCACGATCGCAACGAAACAGGAACTATCGAAAAGAAGCACACAACATAGTAAACACACCACATATGAACGAGGCATGATGCACAACAAGCATGATGCATGACAAGCCTACATGAAGCTACTCCTGGCAAGAGATGATGCAAACAAGAGCAACACATCAAGGCAAGTTTAAATGAGGCCGGGAACAACATATAACAATTCCGGTAAGTCCTCATATGCATATTTCGAAGTTGGTCCAGATCTGAATAAACATTATGTTCAAGTAGTTAAACATCAAGTTAAGATGCACAAAGATGATCTACACGAGATTCTAGTCAAGTTACATATAAAGTTCATTTAGTTCAGAGCTACGGCATACAAGTTAAACATGGCATTGATGCGAAATCCACCCAAACATCAAGCAAACACCTCAAAACATGGATGCAACATGATAATATGAAGCTACATGCAATTCTAAGCAAGTTTCATATAGAGCACACTCAAAACGGAGCAACGGTTCAACACACACACATGGAACAAGTTTTAGAAGACAAACTGTCCAAAACAGCGACTAGGCATATTGCAAGCATCAAAACAACATGCTACAGCATCCAAACATGATAACAAAAGGCATGGCATGATGTACAGGTAAAGCACAACAAAACATGAACACTGAGCTATCTCTAGAAATCACTAGAACATGCTCAAACACACATGGTAAGATTGCAAGTTATAACAATTTCAGACTTTGCAGAAAATAACATCACGATGCAATGTTTAGAGCTATCAAACAACATGTTACAGGAACTTATCATGGCAAACAAAGGCATGGCATGAATCTACTAATTGCATAGATAAAAAGACCCTTACTGACCATAAGCCAAAAAGGATCATAGAATATGATGGCACCCACGTAAACATAGCAAGTTTTTATACAGATTCAAACATGGCAGGAACTTAATTATGAAGGCATGTAGATGAGCTTGTGCAACTCACTACAGAGCAAATCATGGCATGGCAAGGCAACCAACAGTAAGAAGGCATGTTTGTGAAGCTAAGCAAGTCAAGAAAAAGTCCATAGCATGCACGGATCAACTATAGCAACCTTGGCCAAATTGAATAACATGTAAACAATCTGCCAGGAAATAGTTTGAAGCAAAAGTAGAGCACGAAAATGACATGCTAGACTACTCCATAATTGCAACCAGGACCATGGATGGATAGAGCATAACCATGTTTTCAAAACACCCTTGCTGAAGTATCTCTAAATATGCATGGATCTATCTGTAGCAACAAGTTTACATGGCATCAAAATTACAGCAGAACAGGAACTAAAATCAGCATTAACACGAAGCCTAGTTTGCATGCTTGTGCTAGTCACCACATTCATCACAAAAATACATGGTAAGCACCTTTGTAAAGAAGACATAGCATAGTTCAAAACACATGTAGACATCAACCTCATAGGATGCACACATCAATCATGGCAAAAATAACAAAAGAGCTCGTTCTGATAACAGACAGCAGAAAACATCACGAAGCACTCTTACAATGATGATTCAGGCATCAAGATAACCTCAAATGAATATGATGCAATGGAATAAAATGATGTACTCGTCACGACGAACAATTTGACATATTACACGCCCAAAACGGAGCTACGGATGTGGAGATACGATGGCATGAACATGGCCTGAAAATTACTGGAATCTGGGGACTTAGCAGTTTTCGGGAAAAATAACAGACGAGCGCACGGTAACTATTCAGCGCACGGGCGGGGTTTAAGCGGGCTCACCTAGCGGGCTTCGGCCCAGGACGCGGGAAGGAGGTTGGCCAGGCCGGGCGGGGCTGGACCGGCAGCAGGCCGGTTCGAGGCCCAAGCGGGGGTGGCGACCATGACGACGGCGGCGGCGGATCCCGGCGCGGCTGGAGGAGGCCATGGCCGGAGCTGCGCGCCGGCGAGCTCGGCGACGGCGGGAGGCAGGGCGAGTCAGGGCCGGTCGGGAGGAGCGGAGAGACGGCGAGGCCAGAGGGCGCGGGCGGCGGCTTGATCCCGCCCGGATCTCGCCGGATCCGGGCGCAGCAGCGGCGGGGATCTCCGGGACGGCGGCCAGTGAAGGGCGCCGGGGCGGCGGAGTCCG